>NW_020201193.1:10517-28367 GCF_001531365.2 Cynara cardunculus var. scolymus | reverse complement strand
TATATGAATATGTATTTCTTTGGTATGGAATATGTATTACATGCAATGTGTGGGTTGGGGCGTTACATTAATTACCTTGGGTGATAACCACGATCCGATTATCACACCCAAAGACCCTTCAGGAAGCAATAAACATTGCCACCAAGCTCACAAATAATCTTGTTCGGTTCGGAGAATTCGCCAAGGGAAAGAGAAAGATGGAGGAGCATGGGAACCAAAGACCTGGGGGAAGGTTTGACAGGAACAGGAAAGTAGTAGGAAATTTTGGGGTACAGACCCAGGTGGTAAAGCAAGGAAGCAAGTCTAAGTGCAATAAATGCAAATATCCGCACTGGGGGAACTACATCATCTGTCAAAGATGTCACAGAGGGGGTCATTCCGCAAAGGATTGCCGAAAGCGATTGTGTTTTGATTGTGGGAGTCCAGACCATATAAAAAATGTTTTTCCAAAGAGAAAACAAGGAACAAATGCTAACCAAGCCCGACAAGCCAATCAAGGAAACCCAGAAAGTCAAGCACGGGGCCGAGCATTTGAGATCGGAGCAAAGCAAGCTAGGCATGATCCCAATGTGGTTACAGGTACATTTCTCTTGAATAATGAATATGCATCGGTATTATTTGATTCAGAGGCAGATGGAAGTTTTGTATCATTAGATTTTAAGCCGAAGATTAACTTAAATCCCCAAAGGTCGTAGAAAGTTTATATAATAGAATTTGCCAATGGCCAAGAAATTAAGGCTAGAGACATAATCATGGACTGCACACTAAATTTAGCCAACAAGGATTTTAGCATAGACCTTATTCCGATTGAGTTAGGAAGTTTTGATGTAATTATAGGCATGGATTGGCTATCCAAAATAGAGCTGAAATAGTTTGTTCAGAAAAGGTTATCTGAATTCCTCAAGAAGGAAGTGACTCAATTGTAATTCGAGGAGACGAGTCAGATCGGAAAATTAAGATAGTATCAAGCATGAAGATGCGAAAGTACTTGAAGAAGAATTATGTTGCATTTTTGGCCCATGTTATTGATAAGAAGGTCAAAGAGAAATGTATTAATGATTTCTCTGTAGTCCGGGAGTTTCCTGATGTATTTCCCAAGGATTTACCAGGACTACCCCCGCCAAGACAAGTCGAATTCGTTATCGACTTAATCCCTGGAGCTGCCCTAGTGGCAAAAGCACCATATCGATTGGCCCCATCAGAAATGCAAGAATTGTCAGGTCAACTTCAAGAGTTATTGGAAAAAGGATTTATCAAACTGGGGGAAAAGCATGAAGTTATGCAAACTATACTGTTATTTATCAAACTGTTGGACTAAAGAACTATTTAGTCAAGATTTGTTTAAAACTGTTGGACTAAAGAACTGTTTAGTCAAGTTTGTTTATGTCATGAAATATTGACGGTTTTGCACTATGATATAAATGTTAAATTGATGTACTTGAGAGTATATTTCCAAATAAAGTCCCCGTCCGTAAACGCTGCTCGTTAACTCGGGCATGTCCCCGGGCCGTGGTAATTATGGATAGCCGCTATTGTGTTGACAGTCCCACACAGAAAGGGGTGCACATTACCTATGTTTTATTTAGTCTAAATATGTGAAATTTGGACCACCGCTGAATTAGTACTACTACGAACTGTAGGACCTAAGTGAGTGTACGGGCTACTTATGGTCGTTCGTATAAATATTGGGGCACATTGGTCAAGAAAGGCTCAGTAGCATCTCAAGTTTTAAACATCGTTATAGATTTACATTTATCGGGTGCAAGTTTATGTATAGGTTTGCAAGAAATGATTTATGCATTGTAATGTTTTGTGCTTATGAAAACCCGTGAACTCACCAACTCTTTGTAGTTGACCTTGCTTTATGTTTCATGTTTTTCAGGATTTAAGTAAGAAATGAAGTTTTGGAGCATATATGTGACGACACCGATTAAGTTAACATTGAAGTTTTTGTAAAGAAGTATTCTATTCCAACTTGGTTATGGATGTTAAATTTGAATTTTTTTGTAAAACTTGAATGGTGTTATTTAGTATATGTTGTTGTGACTCGCTTACCTGTTACATCTCATGTTTCCGCTTTAACGAGGTGTGACATCTTGGTAGTACGCATTGGATAAGGGAATGTCCAACAAGGCAATGTGATTGTTGGCCTTGAAGGACACTTCATCAAGAGAGAATCCAACATTCTTGGCAGCCATCTGTTTTTAGTAAGAATAAGATAAAACAGTTTGTTAGTAAAACCAAGATTTGTATTGAATAAGACTATAGGTAAGTTTTTGGAGAAATAAAAACTTCTTTTGAAAAATCCTTAAAGAAGAAATAGGGTTTTTCAAGTAGAAAGTGTTTAAAGAAATTTGATTATAACCAAGTAAGAGTTAGTTAAATAATCGTCATTGTTTAATATTTCAAGAGAACAAGTTTCTTGAGATTACTAAACTTATTTCTTAACAGAGGATAAAGAAAAGAAAGAATTTGACCTTAATGATTTTGAGAGAAAAGGTCGAGAGGTTCTTGAGAAAAAGAGAGAGTTCTTGCTTTGGAATGCAGAGTTTCGTCTTAGAAATTTGTAAGCGTAAAGAGAAAAAAAGGAGAAATCTCATATTTATAGGTAGGAGGAGAAAGAAGAAATATGAAAGAGAGAAAAGACGACGGTTGGGGAAAAGGGCCATGATGAAAAATGGCACGTTCTCATCCATGATTGGATGACATTAAATGAGGTAGCGTATGACAGTACTCTTTTGCGCGTCTCAAAACGTTGCGCATTGTAAATAGAGAATGTCGTCATTAAGACGGTTCATTAACTATTTTCTTTTAAAAACGAAGGGTTTTTAAGAAAATGAAGAGTCATACAGTGTTTAACTAAACACTGAAAGGACCTTTTAAAACATTTTGTCACTGAAGAAGAAAAGCTTCAGTGAACATTTTAAGACATCAATGTCAGTGATAAGAGAATCACTGAACCTGACATTTAAAAATATTTTAATCATTGCTCAAAAAGATTTAGTGATTAATTTGATTTCTAAGAGAACAAGTATAAAGATATACTTATATATATATGGTCAGTGATAAAAAAATCACTGAAACCAACTTTTAAAACTTTAGTCACTGAAAAAGAAAAGCTTCAGTGAAGGTTTTAAGTCGAAGAAAAGAGAAGAGTAATCATACCTTAGAAGAATAGATATATTTACTCAAAAGTTCAGTGTCAGAGATAGAGCACTGAATCATTTCAGTTACTGAGCGATGTTTAATAATTGAAGATTAGTCTTTAGTATTTAGCATCCCCAGTTCGCTGATCAAGATGTTGAATCTTGTCTCATCAAGAGGCTTGGTGAAAAGGTCAGGGAGCTGGTACTCAGTTGGAACAAAGTGAAGTTCAATATCACCATTCATAACATGATCTCTGATAAAATGATATCGGATATATTTGGTCTTAGAGTGAAGTATAGGGTTGTTTGCAATTGCAATAGCACTAGTGTTATCGCAATACATAGGAACCTTTGAAAACTAAAGATCATAGTCCATCAGCTGGTTTTTCATCCAAAGAATTTAGGCACAACAACTACCAGCGGCTATGTATTCAGCTTCAGCTGTTGATGTGGACACTAAATTTTGCTTTTTGCTTGTCCAACTCACCAACTTTCCACCTAGAAGCTGGCAGCCTCAAATGGTGTTTTTTCTATCAATTTTGCAACCTGCAAAATCACTATCCGAATAACCTATTAGGTCAAAACCCGAACCTTTAGGGTACCAAAGACCCATGTCAGGAGTTCCCTTAAGATATCTGAAAATGCATTTGATAGCAATCAGATGGGATTCCTTTGGTTCAGCTTGATATCTTGCACATAAGCATGTAGAGTACATGATATTAGGTCGACTAGCTGTTAGATACAGCAGGGAGCCGATCATTCCTCTATAAACAGTAACGTTTACAGGCTTTCCATTTGGATCCTTGTTGAGAGAGAGTTGAGGAGCCATTGGAGTCTTCATAGATGAGCTATTTGATAGATCAAATTTTTTCAGCATGTCACGAACATACTTACTTTGATTGATAAAGATACCTTTATCTAATTGTTTGATCTGGACACCTAAAAAGAAGGTTAGTTCTCCCATCATGCTCATCTGATATTCTATCTTCATGCGATCAGCAAGCTGAAAACACAAAGAGGGATTAGTGGAACCAAATATAATATCATCGACATAAATTTGGRCTAGAATGATGTGACCCTTAACTTTCCTAAGAAATAAGGTCTAGTCAATCTTTCCAAGAACAAATTTCTCAGAGATGAGAAATGAGAAAAGGGTATCATATCAGGCACGAGGAGCATGTTTTAACCCATAAAGAGTTTTATCCAACCTGTAGACATGGTTTGGATACTTAGGGTCAAGAGACCCTGGAGGTTGTCCAACATAAACTTCCTCTTGAAGTTTCCTATTTAGGAAAGCGCTCTTTACATCCATTTGGTAGACTTTGAAGTCTCTATGGACAGCAAAGGCTAGAAAGAGTCGAATTGCTCCTAGTCTAGCCACTAGTGCGAAGGTTTCATCATAATCGATCTCTTCTTCTTGTCTATAACCATGAGCAACAAGTCGAGCCTTCTTACAGGTTACCACACCAACTTCATTTAACTTATTGCGATAGACCCCTTTGGTGCCTATCATTGATTTGTCAGACGGACGTGGGACAAGGTACCAGACTTTGTTCCTATCAAACTTAATGAGCTCGTCTTGCGTAGCAAGGACCCAACCAGGGTCAGAGATAGCATAATTGATTTTCTTGGGTTCAACTAAAGAAAGAAAGTTGACAAAGAGACATATATTACCTAGACCACGACGAGTCTTGATACCTGCATCTGGATCACCAAGAATTTATTGAATTGGATGGTCTTTTGTCCATCGCTGAGCCGGTAGAAAATTTTCATCTGAGTAGATAAGTTCAGGAACAAAAGATGAGGCTTCAGCTGTATTATCTTCAGCAATAGGAACTATCACCAAAGGAGCCTCAGATTCAGGACTGAAATAGGTTCAGATACTGAAGGCATTTCATTCACTGATTGATTAGTGTTTGAAGTAGAAGGAGGAATACAGCTAATGGGCATGGCAACGATCTCTGAAGAAGATGCATTGGAGTGACTAGCTGTAACTGGAATGATAAGTGGATCATCTTCAGCTTCAGGGGATTCTGTGTTGAGAGGAGCACTATAGGAAGCTTCAGGTTGTCCATAGTGAGAGAACATCCAATTTTCTAATTCATCCTCATCATTTAAGATGGGTCTTGAATTAGCTGATTGAGATTTTTCAAAGGGGACATGGATAGATTCTTCTATCGTCTGTCTTTGTTTGTAAAATACACTGAAGGCTTTGGATACTGAAGAATGTCCAAGAAAGATTCCTTCATCAGCTTTGGGATCGAACTTTCCAAGTTGGTCGCGATGGTTGAGAATGTAACAAGTACAAGAAAAAATGTGAAGAAAACTTATAGAAGGCTTTCTTCCATGGAAAAGTTCATAGGTTGTCTTCTTGAATCTTTTTACGATCAGCGATCGATTTTGAGTGAAACAAGCGGTGTTGACAGCTTCAGCCCAGAATTGAGTAGGGAGATGGGATTCGTTGAGCATTGATCGATCAGCCTCCATGATTGTTCGATTTCTTTTTTCAGTGACCCCATTTTGCTGTGGAGTCCTCACTGAAGAAAAGTTGTGAGAGATTCCCTTGTTCTCAAAGAAGTTATCCATAGTACTATTTTTGAATTCAGTGTCATGGTCACTTCTAATAGATCGTACCTTGATGTTGTTGAGTACTTCTATTTTCTTGATGAACGAAATGATTTCTTCAGGTACTTCATCTTTGGATTTGGGGAAGAAGACCAAAGTGTACCTAGCATACTCATCAACTATGACGAGTGTAAACTTCTTTCCTGCTATGGATTGCACGTTCACTGGACTAAAGAGATCCATGTGCAATAGTTGAAGAGGTGCAGTCACTGAAGAGATTTGCTTAGACTTAAAGCTAGCTCTTGTGTGTTTTCCTTTTCACATGCTGAGCAAATAGATTCCTTTGCAAAAGAGTATTAAGGAAGACCAGTGACAAAATCATTTCTTGACAGCTCACTGAGTGTCTTGAAGTTGAGATGAGAAAGTCATTTGTGCCATAGCCAGTTAATATCTGACAAGGCTTTTGAGAAGAAGCAACTGTTCTCAGTGGTAGCAGAATTCATATTGATGATATAATAATTCTCTAGGTGAGAACCGGTTAAGGCAACCTTATCATCTTTGTCAAAGACATAACATGAATCCTTTGAGAATTTTACTGTGTAGTCTTTATCACACAGTTGAGTGATGCTTAGAAGATTATGCTTCAGTCCTTCAACATATGCAACGCGTTTAAAAGTTGTTGCATCATTGGTCAATATACCAAATCCTCTGGTATATCCTTTTCCGTTTCCTCCAAATGTTAGCAGGGATTTGTCTCCAGTCATATGTCCGCTATCAAGATACCATATACCTTTGACGTCCTACACAAGGAAACAATTTAAGAATGCTATTGGTACCCAGCTATTAGGGTCCAGCGTTGTTAGAGGTATCATCCATTGGTACTGAGGAATCAGTATCAGCAGATGGCATCACTAAACCTAAAGAGGTTTGAGTGGAGAGAGGTTTAAGTGGAGAGAGGCTTCAGTGGTGGGAGTTACAACGTCTGATGCTGAAGACTTGTCAGCAGGAGTTGTCTTCGCTGAGCCTGAAGAAGAGGCTCTAGCGGTTTGCTTCACTTTGGTTGATTTCGCAGCCTTAGTGGAGGATTTCACCTTGGTTGATTTCTCAGCCTTAGTTACTTTCTTTCCCTTAGCTGGTGAACCAGTCTTGGCAGCAGAAGGACACTTACTGGCAATGTGTGTATTTTCACCACAGTGTTTACACTTCCTAAAGTTGAAGATAGCTTTAGAGCCATGAAAAATCAGATTAGAAACGAGACCAGCTCCAAGGATTCCCTTCTCATTGGTTCTAGGACGAACCTTTGAGGCTTTGGATTCCTTAGGTGAAATATTCACCTTGAGCTGAGACTTGGATTTCTAAGAGGGTTCAGATTTCCTAGTCCCTGAGGAAGAATAAGCTTTACAAGGTGAAGGAATAGACCTTGATCTATTGGACTTGTTAGACTTCTTAGGAGGGGGTGCTATGACAACGGATTTACCTTTGTCTTTGCAACCAGAAATCAAAGGAGTTCCTTCAAGATGACTCTCAGTAAAAGAAGACTGAGAGGAAGAAGTGTTAGTAATGGAAGAGACAAAGGTGCCAAACTTAAGCATGGACCTGTCTGTAACACATTCTTCCTGATCATAGGAAAATCCTAGACCAGTCGTTATCTTGACGTGGATCTGAGCGTTAATGATCTCAGAGGCATTGATGGAAGCTTTACACCACCCTTCAATGGTAGCTTTCTCAGCCTTGAGTTCAGTGATTGCTCGCTCACGCTCAATGATAGCCTTTTCACGTTCAACGGTGATGGCTTGGCTTACAATGACCTGATTCTTATGATTTTCCTCGACAAATGTCAGTTCTTTGATCTTAGAATGACAAATCTTCAATTGTTCTTGAAGATCAAGATTAAGCATTTCTGCTTTGGATTTGCCATTGAGGGCATTGTAAAGGTCTACCGTCAACGTATCCAGTGCGGAAAAACTAGAAGAAAAAGGGGATTCATTCAGGAAACATACCTGAGTAGTAGAAGAGGTAGATGGCTCAGAAGAAGTAGATGCTCCTTAAGATTCTTCATGTGCATCTTTGTCCATCAAGCAGAGATAGGCTGTATCCTCCTCGTCTGAAGATGATTTATCGGATGAGTCAGCCCAGTCGTGCTCTTTAGCAACAAGGCCCTTAGCCTTTCGCTGGTTGTTCTTCACCTTCCTGTACTTCTCCTTCAGCTTTAAGTACTTTTCATCCTTAGATCTGAAGGAGGATAGGGTTTTGGAAAATGGCATCACAGCTTTCTTCAATCTGCATTAACTAGCAAAATGTCTAGTGCGGTGACAGTTGTAGCAGACTACTAAAGCCTTGTCTATTCTTTCAGATTTTGGCTTTTCCCTGATGAACAGCAGGGGAGATCTACGGTAGTTGCTTTTGCTGGCGAACCTCCTGAAAGATTTAGTCAAGAGCGTCAGGGATTCATCAAAATCTGCTAGATCAGATTCTGGAATATCCTTAGAGATAGAAGAGTCTATCTCAGTAATAACAACATGAGGAAGAGAAGAAGTAAAAGAAGTAGAAGGATTTTCAGCTGAAAAAGTTTCAGAGATCAAAGCTAAAGGAGAGCTTTTCATTTCTTTTGAATCTTTGACAAGATTCCTCTTCAGTTGACGAGATTGCTCATGGTTAAGCAGAATCCCATAGAGAGTAGAAAGAGAAAAAGAGGACATGTTATTGGACATCTTAAGACACATGGAAAAGGTGTCCCAAGACTCCAGAAGACATTCCAGAAGCTTAGTTAAAGTTTCAGAATTGGAATATTCCCTGCATACAGCCCTCAGATCAATGAGAAGACAGTTAAAACGTTGATGTACTTCAGACAGCCTTTCAAACTTTCCACAGAGAAAGTTTTCATACTGCCTTACTAAATTGATCTTTCTAGTTTTGAACCTGAGTGGTTCCTTCATATTGAACACAAAGTGTGTCTCATATGGATTTAGAAGTCTTGAGCTTCATCACAGAGTGATAAATCTCGTCAGAAAGAGACATAGTTATTATAGACCTAGCGCGAGTGTCTATAGCTATCTTCTTCTTGTCTTCATTGCTCCACTGATGAGGGCTCTTTGGAATCTGTCGTTCAGGAATCGCGGCAGTCGTAGCTGTTGCTAAAACAACCGGAGAAATAGCAAATGGTAGATATGGTCCATTTTCTATATAGTGTGGAATTTCAGGATCCAAACCTTCCAGAAAGAGGGACATCCAGTTCTTCCAGAGACTGAAGTTGTCACAGACGAACCGGGGAGGTTTGGCAAGAAAGCCATTGTCTTGTGTGTGTTTGTAATTTGTAAAGCCATTTGAAGGCAGTAAAGTTATCTAGAGAAAAAGATAAACTAATGCAAAAAACAGCTAAAACAACTTAGAGAAGAGAGAACATTGTTCTGATACCACTTGTTGGTCCTTTGAGGGTATACAAGATATGTAAAACAGTTTGTAGAAAGGGGGGATGAATACAAACACAATATTTTCAAATTTAAAATGTATATTGATAAGAGAAGATCAATGCAAATTTTACAAGTCTGTTTGCGGAAAGATAAGGTAAGAAAACCTATCTAAACAATCTTTGGTTACACACAAATTCTTAGCAAATGACAAAAGAAATGTTGTAAAGAAAAGTTCTTTTACTTAAGCTCTAGAATGCTCAAAGTAAGAATTAGGTTAAGAGAGTGAGTTGTGCACACTCTGCATGGAGAAGAAACACTTCTATTTATACTCATTGCATTAAATGCACATTTAATGCAATATGGTAGGGTTAGAGTGCGTGTCAAGCCTTAAGAGGAAGGCTTTTCCTTTGCTACAATGAATAGTACAAAAAGCCTATTCATGAGCAAACATCATTACCTAAAGTTGGTGGGCAATAGAGTCGACTAGTCAGCTCTGTACCGTACTAACTATTAGAAAGGGTATGGTTTTGTCCTTTATGTGTATAATGACAAGACAACAACAATCGTGCTTGGCAAGCTTCCTTTGATCACTAAATGCTGGAATGACCTAGAAGTCTCTTCAGCATTCGCTGAGACTTGAGCAGTCTTCACACATATATAGACAGGCTTGTAATCGCTGAGTACCGCTTCAGATCACGTACTCGCCAGTCTCTAATCTTTAGTTTCAGTCTTCGACATTAGCTGAAGGTTCTTTGGTGTGAGTGTTGTCTTCTTGAAGTATCATTGTCGCTAATTGAATTACAATACAAGTTCTTCAGCGATCACTGAACAGGTTCAGTGAAGATCGTTGGAACTGAAAAGACAGAAACCTAAAATACTTTGTATAAGTGAAAAGGGATTATCATCAAATCACTGAGAGAGAGAATCAACAAAAACATACATTTTCGACACACTTAAACATAATTAATCCATTGTTCTGTATTTTTAGCATCTTGATGCATGGAACACGTATCTGCTCCGCAAGAGGTAACCGACAGACCATTGGACCATCATGCGGCCTTGTTGGATAACAAGTTTAGAAAACCCACATCTTGGCCCTGCAGATCAAATGGTTTACGATAATGGTACATTAGAGTCATTTCCGTCATGGCGTGACATCGACCGGGTCGGTAGAATCACGTAACAATTTGTTATATATAGAAAACAATTTATTTATCAATTCTTATTCGCAACTTATTTTTTCAGGTATTCATCCCAATAAACATACCAAATGCTCATTGGGTGACCTGGGAGTTAGTAAGTAAGGTCATGGCGTTTGACTATATACGATACTTGTCCTTCAGAAATGTTCAATAAACAGATCAATAGTTTAACCAATGTTATAAAGAAGTACCTCCATGAATTCTTATTGAAGATAGGATATTATATAGGGGTCAGGGAGACACCCAAATTGCCGAAATTAAAAGTATTTTATCCGAAATACGTGCCTCGACAGGCTGGAGTCCTCGGTGATTGTGGGGTGTTCTATTGTATGTTTATTGAGCAGTTGTCCCAAGGAGAAGATGTAGCGGAGCCGACAAATCTTCATGCGATGTTATTTCGTCAACGTTTGGCATCTCTTTTGTATGCAACACGTATACCTTAGGTGTAATAAACTGTTTCTTTGGTGTAAATGATATTTTAAATGATCTTCACTGATAATAAACCATAAATGGCAATTATCCTACAATCTTTTGGATGAACAAAAACATCACAATCACTTCAAAAAAAATCCAACTTATTGCCAATATCATCTTCAACCGGTGAGCTTGTAAAACAGCTTCAAAAAAGGAAGCTTCAAGATTATTTTTTGATCTTAATAACCCTGGAATACTTACCACAGATCTAGGGCACATGGATGGGTCAGGCTGATCAATAAATCCACAATTTCTTCCCTATAAAAAATTAAGGAATAGAAAAATATGAAAACACAATTATATGTGAAGGTTTCATATAGGAAAACACTCACAGGAAATGAACAACAAAAAAATCGACGACCTGGGTTGTGATCAGTCCATGACGTTCGGATGATTGCATCAGCGCCACAGTTGTAATGTCTCACCATTTTTTAGCTACTGAGTTGAGAGTGAATGAATATTTGATGATGGAAAACAAGGTTTTTTATAGGGAAATATAAGGGGACTTGTCACATCATCACCATTTAAGTACAATAAATTAGAAAAGTTCGAACTAGGAACACTGACAATAATAAATTTATGACCCAATACAACTACATTTTATCATGCAAATAGAGTGCTTTTATTCTTTCTATTCCTTTCATGTTTTTTTCAATGTCCTCTTCATTCCACCTAATGTTTCTTTCAGTCTCCCCGCATGCAAGTTCGAACCATGCATCATGGTTCAGTTTTYCCTTCTCTTTGATTTTCTTTCTTGTATCAACAATCCAACACTGTTGATGCTTAATCTGTTGTTTTGCATCAGCTATCTATCTCTTCCTCTCGTTCATCTCATGTTCAATCTTCTCTTTTTTGGAACCAAGCTTTGCACGTTGTTTATGTAGTATTTCCAATTTGAGTTGGTAGTTCTTAATATCCTCCCTCACATCATCGGGCATTTTTAGTGGTAGTTGACTTCTCCCCCATTCTTCCCCCATCCTCTCCCACTATTCGTTCGTCCTTGGACGTTTAAAATTAGAACTATAAGAGCTTTCATCCATTATTATAGAGAAAATAGGAAAAGATAGCAAGTAATAAGTATTCTAACGTCTACCCATTAAATAGGGACATATAGAGAATAACACTATGACACGGTTTAGCAAGTCCATGGAAAATTTATGACTAAATTTGACAACATAACAACAGCTGGGTAGGGGGCGATAGTATATTCGTAGGGGTTATAGGTTGATGTTTTAGGACGAATCATGTAAGATTTACTAACGAATAATGTCAAACATGATTTAACAAGTCCATGGCAAGTTTATGACCGGATTTGACAACACAACGGCAGCTAAAGGGTAGGGGCGATAGTACATTCGTAGGGGTTATAAGACAGAGTTTCAAGACGAATCTTGTAAGCTTTATTGACGAATAATGTCAGACACGATTTAACAAGTCCATGGCAAGTTTATGACTGGATTTGACAACACAACGACAACTAAAGAGTAGGGGCGATAGTACATTCGTAGGGGTTAAAGGTCAAGGTTTCAAGACGAATCTTGTAAGATTTACTAATGAATAATGTCAGACACGATTTAACAAGTCCATGGGCAAGTTTATGACCGGATTTGACAACACAATGACAACTAAAAGATAGGGGGCGATAGTACATTCGTAGGGGTTATAGGTCAGGGTTTCAAGATGAATCTTGTAAGCTTTGGTAGGGAGCGATAGTGTATAAATAGGATGCCTTGTAAAACCAAATATCACAACTTCATACCGACCATATTAAAATCTTATACAATTACTTGTCCACTTCTTGCAATAAATGGCTGCAAACCCATCATCATCAAACCCTCCGTCTTTTCAAACCATGCCTACCAGGATGAAGAAATCCATTGGAAAAAGCTGAAGCGGAGATCAAGAAGATCAGTGATTATTGGTGGATAATCAGGGAGAGGCAGAGTAAATTAGAGGAAGCGGACGAAGAGAAGAAGAAGACTATAAAGCAATTGCAGAAAGAGATTCGAGTTGAGGAAAAACTTGTGAAGGACATAGCGAAAGAGTACCCCGTGATGTAGCAGATGATAAATGAAAAGCATTACTAGATTGAATCTTGCAAACAACTTTATCTCGAAGGAAATTAACAAGTTTGTTATGTATTAGTGTTGTTATTTTCATTGATGTTTTCATGATAATGTTATGTATGAATGGTGTTGTTTTAATTAATGTTAGTTACGTTCATCTATGTATTAATGGTTGATGTTCATGTATTTCTCAGTCAAACTACCATTTAGTATTAAAACAACAAAGCTACACTTTATAAACGTACATTTACTTACTTAAATCATAAGTATCAAATACATAGTCTCGTGTAGTATCAAGTTGAGACGGACCACAATCGGTTGGTCGAATAACTGATCTTCGATGATTACTTGAACTTCCATGCGGCGGCCTAGGAGCCGACATCAGACTTGGACAATTATAACGAAAATGTCCACGCTGGTGGCATCGACTGCAAGTTTTCACTATCGGTTCCTCGTCTCGTGATGGGATACGATCGTAGTTACGTGGCTTGCCAGAGTTTTGTATGTCCAGGGGAGGCGGTAAGACGGTCATACGTTAGTTGGGCAACACATATTCAGCTTTTGGTGGAAAGGGAATTACTTCCTCCTCGTATGTTGCATGATAAGAATTGAAGTTGAACCAAACAGAACAAAATTGATTGCAATCTTGAATATCTAAACTTCAAGCAACAGATATTACATGACCGCAAAGTATATCCAAGAAAGTTGCACGTTCCTTTCTTATACATGTCATCAACTTCAAACAACAAATCACTAATGGGATATACCTTCCAATTTTCACTCCTGTGGATTCTCTTTTCTATTTTTGCCTCCGCCCATGGTGTCACTGCATTTATCATTTGAACTGCAAATATTTGACAACATTAGCTTATGTTACATAATCAAACATATAGTTTTGGATGGTTGCATTTACCTCCATTATACCGACGTATAAAATACCATTGTTGCAATGTCGCCCGATAAATTCGACTAACATTGTTATCGGAAGTTAACGTGCAAATTGGGTTACTGAGTTGACGGACTCCGCACTATTGGAAGTCATTGCATCGTTACGTAATCCTGGGAAGTGCGATCTTGCCCATCTAGCGTAACCAACTTTCTCAAGATATTAAGCAGTGTTAGGTAGACTATACGCATCAAATCCATTGTAGCTTCAAAGTTTGACACCCTATAAGCTTTGCATGCCTCCCAGAACATCCATATTTTCTTTTTGTCTCTCTTGGAGGTTAGGCGCAAGTTTTGACTCAGATCCCGACAACAAAGTCTATGGTGCGCGTTGGGGAATACAGTTGTATGGCCAAGTCGATAGAGGCAGCTCTATCGGTTACGAAGGTAAAATTGGGCATTTCACCAATATATTGCCTCAGCTTATGTAAAAACCATGTCCATGACGGGCCACTTTTTGTCTTCTCCACTCCCATTGCATTGGGTACGATCCCATTGTTTCCATTCATGTTGACGGCTAAGAACATGGTACCCACGTATGGCCCCTTCAGATGGGCACCATCCATTATAAGGAGTGGTCTCAGGTGCCTAGAAACGAGTGAATCTGCAGATGAACGAGGTTACAAATATAAACTTCAAAACATAAAATTATAACAATAATTCAATAATATAACAAAAATTATTACCGAACAACTGAGTAAGACAAACAACATGTTGAATCGTCCAAGTCCATCAACAGTGATCTCTATCACAGTCCCCAGATTTGCTATCTTCAGATTGTGACAATACACTGGGAGTATGTTAAACGACAATTTAGGGGTCTCCCTCAACTGTTGCAAGGCATGCATCTTTGCTCATCATATTTGGCTGTAAGAGATGCTAATATTGAACTGTTTGTTCACATCTTCCATGATTTATTTTCCGCGTTACACTCTCCTACAATCCTTTAAACTCTCTGCCAATATATGACCCAAAACCTTTTTATTCGCATTACAGTGGTTTAGGTGGACTTGGGACCTTGAACATGTGTGTTCATCATGCAATTTCCATACATGAAACATATTGATACCATCGATAGAAACAAACATTAAACACCAATCACAGTTCGAAGCAGAGTGATACACCGCCTCGTATCGATTTTGGTTGATTTCTTAACCTTGATATGAAAGTTTTCATAAACGCATTTTAATCCCAATGCGAGTTTCAATGCTTCCTTTGAGTCAAAGGTTTGGAGAACTTTTACATGGGATGTAGGCTGGTAGGAAATGTTTCATTTTCTAGTTTTGATAACAGAGTCTGGGCAAGGTATTGGGTCAGGCATACCCCAAAAACTATTCCTTACCGGCTGGATTTCTTCAGCATCTGAGTTATCGTCTACGGGTATATTCAAAATTTAAGTTGCAACAGAAACATCTTCAGCCATATCTACCTCCCACACAGTTTGTGACTGTTCCATAGACTAGTACGAAGACTAGATCAAGTACTGGTTAGAAGACTGTCTCGGACATAGGTTTAAATCTTGAACCAAATAACTGTCATGATCAACATGATTTTTTGGTTCAAAATATAAATTTCCACCAACACCACCGGGGGAAGAAAGTGCTTGGATTTTCACCACTGGGGAAGAAAATTCTTGGATTTCCACCACTACCACCACCGGGGTAAAAAGTGTTTGGACCATGTGTTTGCACCACTACCGCAGGGGAAGAGAGTGCTTGGATTTCCACCTCTACCACCACCGGGGTAACAAGTGTTTGGACCATATGTGTTTGCACCACTACCGCGGGGGAAGTGAGTGCTTGGATTTCCACCGCTACCACCACCGGGGTAAAAAGTGTTTGGACCGTCGGGTAAACTTTGATGGATTACGACACTTGATGGATTTTCACCATGACCACCATCGTTGACCACAAAGAGTGTCAACATTTCCGGTGAACTTTGATGAACGACGTTATGGAACATTAGCACATCGTCGTCATCACTTAACTTATATAATATTTGTAAGGAATTCGTTTTATAAAATAAAATGAAAGGACTACGTAAACTTAAATCTTTTGTAATACGTTTAACCAAACCAGAATGCGTTATTGGCGAAGGCAAATGTAATACATGTATGGGGGAGCTTAACAGAAGGTACTCTAAGACATAATTTATCTCCTAGAATGAACCACCACTTTGAATATACACCAAAACATCATCACTTTGACGAGATCTCATATTTGTGTTTAAGAGTGAAGGGTTGTGATGGTAGATTGTGTTAAATGGGTTAAAGGTTAAGGATTGTGATGGTTTATTGTGTTTAAGGGTTAAGGGTTGTGAGAGTAGAAGATATGAGATTAGAAGTGGAAAATGAGGTGTGAAAAAAATAATGAGAGGTCTATTGTATTTATAATAAAATTTGTTGCACTACAACACGAAATAGGATACAACAAAAAAAAGCCTGGATCACCCCCGGGGGAAGATCCCGTGAGGTGGGGGCGATCCCGATATACAAGGTAAATAGTGTTTGTTCTTCTAAAACAGATACATATGAGCCCCACAAATTAATTTTAATTTTTAATTTTTTGTACTTTTTGGTCAAGAAAAAGGTAGGATCGCCCCCGGGGGCATACACGTGGTCGTTTTGGTAAAACTGTAAAAAAAGCTATTTTATTAATACATTAGGTAATTTGATATTTGAATTTTTTTTATTTGAAAAACGAGATTTGTAATGAAAAATAGATTTTACTGCATCATTTTTAATAATTGATTTTTGAAAAAAAAAACGAATTTTAGTTGATTTTCTAAAAAAAAATTAAAAGGCAAAAGGAAGGACAAGGAAGAGAGCTTCGGCATGGGCATGGCCATCACCCTCACCAAGCCAACCAATATATTAAAAGAAGAAGATCCAGCAAGGAGCTAGATACAAGAAGATACAAACAACCAACTTACAAGCAAGAACAAAACAAAACCAACAGCCCCAGACAGAAAGTCTAAGGCAAAACCCGAAAAAAGAAAGACAAAAGAGACTAAGCAAGATAAGGAGAGGTAGACCATCTATCTCAATTAAGTTGGAACTTACTATTCCTATTGCCCGTCCATAATTTAGTTAAATTTTGAACACATGGGAATGGGTCTTCACCTTTCTTCCTGTTTATCGATCCTTCCTCAGCATTAAGAATTTCATTTCGCCACCTTCAAAGCTACCAAAGAGCCACAGCGCAAACTGATAAGAAAATCACCCCAACCTTGCGATGAGTTCCTACTTGTTGGACAAGCATTTTAAAATCAGACACCGAGGATAAACAAGGGGCTTTTAGATCCCACCAGGCCCAAATTTTCCTCCAAAGAATACTCGCCACCGAACAAGTAAAGAAACAATGGTCCATTGTTTCTACGCCTTTACCACACAGAATACACTCCAAAGATTGTAACAGAATCCCTCTCTTTGATAAACTGAATCTTATAGGGATGGCCTCTTTTAGGAAGCGCCATGTGAAAATATTCACCTTCTTCGGGATTAACGGACTCCAAAAGCAAAGATCATTGTTTTCAACATTAGTATCAACCGCCCCTTGTAATAATTTGGACATATGATTGACCGAAAAAGTCCCTTTCTTGTCCCAATTCCATGATCACACATCCTCACCTGAAATATTGAAAGCCGTTTGAGAAAGCTGCTTTTCTAAGGCTTGAAGATCATCTAAGCTTCTTCCCCTAATTGCCGATTTCCAGTCCCAAGCTCCACACCAAGATTCATTAATAAAAAAATTAATATGATATGACGTGAAATATTAGTTTATAATTTTCTATTAGTTGATTTTCTATAATTATTTTATAATTTTAAAGTATGACGTGAAATATTAGTTTTAAAATAAAAAATTAATATGGTATGTCAACATTTTAGATTTATATTTATAATCATAATAATCACATAGAATATCTTAGTTGATAAAAGATTTGGATGATTTCAGCATTAACAGGTCAACATGTTAATCATACTTTTAAATAAGGCTTGATGGATTTACACTCCACCTATTTAGGATTTACACCCCACCATAAT
>NW_020201193.1:4285-9902 GCF_001531365.2 Cynara cardunculus var. scolymus | reverse complement strand
TATGTGAACATACTTTTAATAAATAAATCTTTAAAAATTGGTTATTTACATCGTTTTAACCCAGAGAAGCTTAGATTAACCGATTAGTAAAAGTTCAATGGTTTATTTATTTATTTAAAAAAAATCACGGTCTTTATCATTCAAAATGTAAAAGTTTAATATTTTTTTTATTTAAAAAAATAGTTTAAAAACTTATCAAATTAAAGTACGTTACTTTTTCATGCAAGTATTATATATTATTATTTACTAACATTAACTTTTTTTTATTAGTAATAAATATATTATTATTAAAACAAATTGCTATAAATGTTCAATCATCTAAAACAACATAGTAAATTACTTCAATTAACTTCAATTAATTTTCAATTAGATTTCAGATTTAAAAATTTAAATAATAAAATAAGCAAATTACTAGCAAATTAACAAATTGCTTAAAGAGAGTAAAGATTACAATCACGAAAATGTTACATTTGTCGACTTGAATACATGTCTTCCCATGCAGATGCCTTATCAATTCTATACTTCCTCCATTGTGGGTGAGTTGACGGTATTGAGTAACCTTCTCGTAGCAATAGATTAATGAAATGACCCCCCCCAAACGTGCAACAACTATGGGGCCAGTTGATTCTGACTCATGTGGACCGTACCACAGCGGAAAGCACGTAGAACTACCTACCATGGATATGAATACAACCGGTCTCCTATAAAATGAAGCAATAACTAACCTTGTATCTGGCATAGACATCCATTTATCCATTGGGGCAAAACCAGTTTCCGAAAAATCCACGATCTTCCAAATGTAATTAAAGCCTATAGAAGTCAATATATCTGTGTTTCTTGTTCGTGATACCTTAACTCTTGTAACAACTTTTGTCAAATTACAGGCCACATATTTTCCTCGAGACCAAGGCCGACGGCAACTGACTGAAATCCACAGTTTCCATCACCTTTGACATTATTTAAACGTCTGATATAGCGATGAAAAATATTTGGAATATGATCGAGTAAAGGGTATGTCACAGGTTCTTGGTTTAAGTTTGGGACTTCCATAGTCGGCTCTTCATTTAAATCCACAAACAAACTATGTCTCGCCGACTCCTCATTTAGATCTGGGATCGGATCGCGGTCATAATTTGTTTGATAGTTCGTGTAACAACTATGTCTTTCTGGTTTGACGTTCAAATCAACCCTAAAAAATCTCGCTGACTGGCTACGGGTTCGTGAATCTTTACTCTTAGGAGGAGCATGTCTTTGTTGTTGTGCTTTCAAATTCGGTCGTCCAGGAGTGTTTCTCTTAACCGTGGGCGCTTTCATGGTAGTTTTACTTGGATTGAATATGTCAACCAACTTTCTTAGGAAACTTCTTTTTCTAGCTTCAGACTGCTTGTTGAAATGCTCTTTAAAATGGTTTACTTTAGCGTTGCAACAAATATTGTCACTTTGGAATGATGTTACCGGTGAAATATTTAGCGTTCTCTAGAATATATCTATTGAATCCAAGGGAATACACTCACCTGCATATACAAATATATTTTGTCTTAAATGTTGAAATATAAATACTTAAAACTATTAAATCAATCATGAGTAATTGTATATACGAACCTGAATTTACGAACACTGAAAGTCTGCAAGCACACGGTAACCCACAACTGCTATGTAGTTGACAACCACAAATTGAGGAATCTAGTTGAAAACCATTCGACCGACTAATCTGTTTCACCATCAAATCAAGAGCTTCATTTGAGACGAAACCCCGTAGTAAACTGAAGCATGGTATATTGTGTTTGTGATAACGAGAAACTTCACTTCTCCCAAAACTTTCTTTGATTGCCACGAGTTGTGACTCTACGAGCTTATTAATACAAACAACAAATTTATCCAGAGTGTAACTTTGATGATACATGTAATTCTTGAACTTAGCATGTTGGCTCTCAACTCTGTTGGTAGTGCGATTTCCAAAGTTTAAACATTGGTCAATCGAAACAGAGACAAAATGGTTTTTATATTTGTCCAACCAGTTATCATGTATGTATCTTAAAACACTTGAAATGATAAAAAAAAAAAAACAAGTATTAGAAAGAGATATAAATATTTGATAAAAAAAATTAAGTATTATATAGAAAAATAAATATTGTATAGAAAAATAAATAATGTAAAAGACTTACGGGGGTATTTTGACAACACTGTTCGAAGTTTCTCATAGTTTTTCGTGTACGACATCCACGTTGGAGAATCTATAAGTAACTTCCACGCCGATTGAAAAAGGTTCCAATCATGTTGCGACCTAATAGTTTGTTTGCAATTCTTCAAAATATTTTAACCGATGTGCCATCTACAAAGTAAATGATTGGCGTGCGGAAAAACTGTTTCGCACGCTTTCATGAGAGCCAACTTTCTATCCGTTACTATAACACGTGGGTGCATGCACTCATTTAGCGTCACCTTTAGCTGCTCCAACCCCCATTTATAATTGTCCATCTTTTCTTCACTTATAAAAACAAAAGCCATGCAAAATGTCTTGCCGGTAGATGTTACACCAACGATCTGAACAAAAGGAATATTATATATGTTTGTCTTGTACGTGGCATCAATAATCAACACGTGTGGGAATGCACGCCATATCTCATAAGGTATAGGATGAACAAAAAATCAAGTTTGCAACTCGTTTTGTAACTGGGTGTGTATAAGGCTGATAAACATAACGATGAATATCCAAAAGTGACATAAGAACCTGCATTGGTGTTTTCCCGCCTTTCTCGTGCTTGCGAATTTTCTTTTGTGACTCATATATCGTTGGGAGTGTTGACAAGTTAGTCTCATCTCGATCCTTTCACGTTGATAGAATTTCACGTGGTGGCACACTCTTCGACGTCAAATCTACTACCAAACGAAATTCATCATCAGATAACCGTCTTGCGTATGCATGACCCTCTAGATTCACTGTAGGGCGATGGTTATGTTGATTGCATACCACTCTTATCGTCCAATAATGATGTTCCAGTGAATATTTTGCTACCAACTTAAATGGACAATCTGTCTTTTTGGAACTAATATTTGATCCTGATCCGCAAAGTTTACCACCACGGTCACACATAAGAACCAATTTATTCGTGAGACCATTTTTGCATTGCTTTGATCTTTTTGTGACAATGACATAACCAAGAGAGTATGCCGTATTTTTCACCCAATTCATCACATCTTCACGAGACTTAAAAACCTACAATTAAATTTATTTTTTGTTAATGGTGAGGTGACAAGTATTAATTTCACTAAAATAATATAAATATTTATTATTTATAATTTATTGTACCTGATCGGTATAAAATGGTGATGTCCATGTAGAAAATTGAGCGTTTTCCGTTCCATAAAAATAGTGAGCATCATCAACACCTAGATTGGAGTTGTCTAAAACCTACAATTAAATTTATTTTTGTTGATGGTGAGGTGATATATATTTTTGTTAATGGTGAAGTGATAAATATTAATGACAATTTAAAATTTATTGTACCTGGTCTGTATAGAATGAAGATGATCATGTGGAAAATTGAGCTTCTTCCATTTCATAAAAATTGTGAGCATCATCAACACCTTGATTTGAGTTATCTTCGTAAAAAAATGACATTTCCTGCAATAAAAAAAATTAGTTATATTTGAAAGTTTAAGTCTTTTGCACGACCGATTAATAAAATGAAAATTCATCATTATTTATAGGGTAATTTTTAGTAATTAAGAGTTAGTTAGGAGTTAATTTTTATTAATTAAGAGTTAGTTAGAAGTTAATTTCTATTAATTAGTATTAGTTATTGAGAGAGGGTTTTAAGAGGATGGTTATTAAATTTATAGGAAAATTAAAAAAAATGATAGGGTAGGTGGGGTACAAACCATAGAACCTTGGAGAATGTACCATCATATGATATAATATATATAGGGTTATTTATAAAAATAACCGGTTTACACAACCCTTTGCCACAAAATAACCACATTTTAGAGGTTTTGCCAAAATAACCACCCGGATCGCCCCCGGGGGCGATCCGTACACAATGGGGGCGATCCCGGGTAAAAAAATTCCTCAAAAGTCAAGATTACTGTTCACCTCGTTGACCGTGTTTGACCTCGCCCCCGGGGCGATCCGGGTAAAAAAAAATTTGATTTTTTTTCTAATATCAATTTCACTATAAATACCAACCTCCTAATTCATAATTTTTCACACATTCCCTTCCATTTCTTTTCTCATATATTTTACTCTCACAACCCTTAACCCATTAAACACAATAAACCATCACAACCTTTAACCCACTAAATACAATCAACCATCACAAAACATGAAATCACGTGAAAGTGATAATGTTTGTGTGTATCTTCGAAGTGGCGGTTTATTCCAAGATATAAATGGTGTTTTATAGTACCTTCCGATAACCTCCCCCACATGTGCAATACGTTTGTCTTCGCCAATAACGTATTCTGGGGTCGTCAAACGTGTGACGAAAAAGTTAAGTTTACGTGATCCTTTCAATTTATTTTTTAAAACGAATACGTTATATCAGTTTATGGACGACGATGATGTGGTAATCCTCCACAACGCCATTCGTCAAACTTTACTAGAAATGTTGACACTATATGTTGTCGACAATGGAGGTTATGAAGGAAATTCATCAAATGCAAACCCGGGTGGTTCAAACACTTTTTACACCGGTGCTGTGAGCACACTCTTCCCCGACGTTAGCGTTGCAAACTCATATGGTCCAAGCATACTCTTCCCTACCGGTTGTGCTCCTGGTCTAAATCAGAGCACTTTCTTCCCTAGCAGTAGAAGTGGTGAAAATCGAAGCACCTTCTTCCCCTACGATGGTGCTGGAAATTCATATCTTGAACAAAAAGTTACCGTTGAACCTGACAGTTATTTTGTTCAAGACTTGAACATGCCTCCGATCCAGTCTCCCAACCCGTACCCAATCCGGTCTCTCGAACTGTCAAAACTATTGTGGGAGGTAGATATGGCAGAAGATGTTTCTGTTGCTACCGAAATTTTGAACATACCCGAAGACGACGATAATTCCGATTCTGAAGATATCAAGCCGGTAAGGAATAGTTTTTGGGGTATGCCCGACCCACCACCTTTTCCGGACCCAGTTATCAAAAGTAAAAAGGGAAACATTTCCTACCAGCCTACATCTCATGTCAAAGTTCTACAAACCTTTGACTCGAAGGAAGCACTTAAGCTCGCAGTGGGATTAAAGTGCGTTCATGAAAACTTTYAGATGAAAGTAAAGAAATCTTCCAAACACCGGTCTGAGGTGGTGTGTCACTCAGATTTGGACTGTTCTTGGCATTTGATGGCTCTTTCCATTGATGGTACCAGTATTTTTCAGGTATGCAAGCTCCATGATGAACACACATGTTCAAGGTCCCAAGTGCACCCAAACCACCGTAATGTGAATAAAAAGGTTTTGGGTCATATACTGGCAGACAGTCTAAAGGATTGTAGGAGAGTGTACCGTGGTAAAGAAATCATGGAAGATGTGAACCAACGGTTCAATATTAGCATCTCCTACCACCAAGCATGGCGAGCAAAGATGTATGCCTTGCAACTGTTGAGGGGGACCCCGGAATCGTCGTT
>NW_020201193.1:0-4180 GCF_001531365.2 Cynara cardunculus var. scolymus | reverse complement strand
GCAAATCCTGGGACTGTGACAGAGATCGCTCTTGATCTAGTAGGACGATTCGACATGTTGTTTGTCGCACTCGGTTGTTCGGTAATAATTTTGTCATATTTTATAATTATTGTCATAATTTTATGTTCTGAAATTACATTTTTAATCTCGTTCATCTGCAGATTCGATCGTTTCTAGGACACATGAGACCGCTTCTTGTAATGGACGGTGCCCATCTGAAGGGGCCGTATGTTGGCACCATGTTCTTAGCGGTCGGCATGGATGGAAACAATGGTATCGTACCCATTGCAATGGGAGTGGGGAAGACAGAAAGTGGCACGTCATGGACATGGTTTTTACGTAAGCTTAGGCAGTGTATCGGTGATGTGCCCAATTTAACCTTCGTCACCGATAGGGCTGCCTCTATCGACCTGGCCATACGAACTGTATTTCCTTCAGCGCACCACGGACTTTGTTGTCGACATCTGAGCCAAAACCTCCGCCTAAACTCTACTAAAGAGAAAAGAAAACGATGGATTTTCTGGGAGGCATGCAAATCTTACCGGTTGTCGGACTTTGAAGCTACTATGGATTTGATGCGACACAGTCTACCTAGAGCCACTCAATATCTTGAGGAAGTTGGCTACGCTAGATGGGCACGATCACACTTCCCTGGATTGCGTTACAGTGCAATGACGTCAAATAGTGTTGAGTCCGTCAACTTAGTAACGCGGTTTGCACGCTATCTTCCGATAACAATGTTAGTTGAATTTTCTCGGCCGATATTACAACAATGGTATTTCATACGTCGACATAACGGAGGTAAATTCAACCAGCCTTTGACTATATGTTTGATTATTTAACATATGCTAATGATATCAAATATCTGCACCGCAAATGATGAATGTCGTGACTCCTTGGGCGAAGGCCAATTTAGAGAAGAGAATACATATGAGCGCAAATTGGAAGGTATATCCCATTAGCAATTTGTTGTTTGAAGTTGACGACCGTTATAAGAAAGGAACGTGTGATTTGCATGCTAAGACTTGTATATGCATGCAATGGCAACTTTCTGAAATAGCTTGCGGTCATGTGATTTCTGTTGCTCGAAGTTTAGATATTCAAGACTGCAGTCAATACTGTTCTGTTTGGTTCAATTCCGACTCTTACCGTGCAACATACGAGGAGGAAGTCATTCCCCTTCCACCAGAAGCTGAATATGTGTTGCCCAATGAACGTTTGACCGTCCTACCCCCTCCCTTGGACATACAAAACTCAGGCAGGCCACGCAACCGTGATCGTATCCCGTCACGAGACGAGGAACCAATAGTGAAAACTTACAATCGATGCGGCCAGAGTGGACATTTTCGATATAACTGTCCGAGTCCGATGCCAGCTCCTAGGCCGACGCACGGAAGTTCAAGTAGTCATCGAAGATCAGTTAGTCATCCAAGCGATTATGGTCCGTCTGAACCTGATACTACACAAGACTATGTATTTGATACTTACGATTTAAGTAAGTAAATGTACGATTTTTAAGTGTACTTTTGTTGTTTTAATGGGAAATGGAAGTTTGATTTAGAAATGCATGAACATTAACCATCAATACATTGACGAAAAGACTGAAACAACACCATTCTGACATAACATTAAACTAAAAAAACATCAACGACAACAAAAACATTAATACATAACATTCATGTTAGTTTCCTTCTGGGTAAAGTTGTTTGCAAGACTCAATCCAGTACTGTTTTTCATTGATCATTTCTTGCATCACTGGTACCCCTTCGCGATGTCTTTCACAATTTTTTCCTCGGCTCTAATCTCCTTTTGCAATTGCTTGATTGCTTTTTTCTTCTCTTCAATAGATTTTTCGTGTTTGTTTTGTTTCTCCTTGTTAGCCCACCAGTCATCGGTGATCTTCTTAATCTCGGCTTCGGCCTTTTCAATTGAAGCCTTCATCCTTGTAGGCATTGTTTGAGAAGACGATGGGTTTCCAGCCATTTCTTTCTTGTATCAGATTTGATATGAAGTTGTGATATATGATTTCACAAGGAATCCCTTTTATACACTTTCGAGACTTAGGATTTAAATAAGTTGGTCTAGTAGCTGGCATAGTGTGGTCAAATTCGGTCATGAACCTGCATGACTTGTTAAATCGTCTCTGACATAAAGTTTACAAGATTCCTCCTGGCACCCTGACCTGTGAACCTACCAATTCACTGTCACAGCCTACGATTTAATAGCTGGCATGGTGTGGTCAAATCCGGACTGTAATCTGGCATGACTTRKTAAATCGTCCCTGACATAAAGCTTACAAGATTCGTCAATAAAGCTTAAAAGATTCGGCCTGGGAAAGCCTGACCTATAACCCTACCACTGTACTATCGCCCCCACTTTTTGCCTCGATTTTGGTGAATGTACCCTCAGGGCGATCCATTTTATGAGTTGTTAAATCATCGCTGACATAAAGCTTACAAGATTCGTCAATAAAGCTTAAAAGATTCGTCCTGGAAAAGTCTAACCTATAACCCTACCACTGTACTATCGCCTCCCTCAGGGGCGATCCAATTTTTTAAATTTATTTTGACCTTATTTTGCAAAAAAAATATAAGCTTCTTTGTTGGTGTCAAATGTTCCAATAAAATGAGTTGTTGCTAGAGCACATATTACTGGCTACGTTTTCCTGTTTTCTTTATAACAATGGATGGAAGCTCGTCCAGTTGTAATTTTAAAGTTCCAACAACGAATGAGGAGTGGGAGAGGCTTGGAGAAGAATGGTGGAGAAGTCAACTACCTGAAAAAATGCCCGATGATATGAGAGAGGCTATCAAGGACTACGAACTGGAATTGGATATACTACAGCAAAAACGTGCGGACCTTGGTTCAAAAAAGGAGAAGATTGAACATGAGATGAGCGAGCGAACGAGATGGATTGCTGATGCAAAACAACAGATTAAGCAACAACAGTGCTGGATTGCTGATACACGAAAGAAAATCAAAGAGGCGGAAAACCTGAACCACGAGGCATGGTTCGAGCTTGCATGTGGGAAGACTAGAAGACACATTGGGTGGAATGAAGAGGACATTAAAAAAAAGACTAAAGCAATAGAAAAAATTAAGGAACTCTATCCGCATGACAAAATTTAGTATTATCGGGTAAAAAACTTATTGTGGTCAAAGTTACTGGTTCGATCTTTTAAAATGTATTGTACTGAAATGATGATGATGTGACAAGTCCCCTTATGTTTTTCCAATAAATAACCTTGTTTTCCATTACAAACCCACTAAAAAAAGTTGGATATCTTTTTTTGTGATTGCGATGGTGTTGTTCATCAAGACGAATGTAGGATAATTGTCATTTACGCTTTCTTATTATCGAAGAACATTTCATAAAATAGTGCAAACAATGTCATTTACAAKGAATAAATAAATTTATTATTTGGATTAAGCAAAACGCGTTGAATATAATATCGATGTCATACGTTGACGAAACATCATTGCCTGAACGTCGGTAGGCGTATCACAATTGACCTGTAGTCCTTGCGACAATTGCTCAACAAACATGCAGTAGGAAACCACACAATCGCCGAGCGGTCCCATCTGTCGTGGCGTGTCGTCCGAATGAAATATGTTAAYAGTCGGTATGTTAATGTTGTCCATGACCCTTACATAATATTCTATTTCTATTAGGAATTCGAGGATGGACTGCTGCAGCGTGTGGATGATTGTCATGGTCGCTTGCTTGAACATGTGCGTTGGACAAGTATCGTATACGGTCAAATGCCATGACCTCAGGTCGAGCTCCCCGGTCACCCAATGAACATTCGGTATGTTAATTGGGATGAATACCTGGAGAAATAAGTGGTGAATAACAATTGATAAATAAAATATCTTATGTACGGAAAATAATTGAAGCCGTATTCTACCGACCCGGTCCACGTCTCGCCATGACGGAAATGGCTCTTGTCTACCATTGCCCCATATCTTCTGCGACCTAGGCCCAAACCGTTCGTTGGATAAATTTGGTATCCAACACGACGGCATGATGGTCCAACGGTCTGTTGGTCGCCTCTGTTGGAGAAGATAGATGGTCCACGCGTCAAGATGCTAAAAATACAAAACAATGAATCAATTATAATTAAATGCGAAAAAAATAGATTTTTTCAACTTATACAAATTTGTGTAATTCTCATACTTC
>NW_020201192.1:53508-72590 GCF_001531365.2 Cynara cardunculus var. scolymus | reverse complement strand
CCGTCGGAAAAACCCCATTTTTTAGTAGTGTTAGTGTTCATCTCCCCCCCCCCTTCCACAAACTGTTCGTCTAAAACTCTTGTAGTCCCGACGAGGACCAATAATGATGCTACTCTGGAAGCATATGATGTTTTCCAATTTATTCCACTATAACATTCACTACTTGCCATTAACTGACAACCAAAAACATAATAAAAACTCAAATAATAAGGCAAATTTGAATTTAATACCCAAGATTCCAAAAATACACTAGCCTCCCTCACATTGAAATATGAAGGTCATAACTCGACCACAAACGGCTCAAATGATGAATTTCATCTCTCGAGATCATTCATCTCTCTCACTTGCAATATCCTCCGAAAGGAGGGTTGGACCTCAAACGAGTTTATACCGTTCATGTATGACACGATAATTAAATACTAATGAAAATATTTTGAATTTTGAGAATTTAATGAACATAGGACCCGTGCAACTCGTGTATGCATAACACGGTACCACCACAAATGGGTCGTCATACAAAGGAATCTTAGAACCGCTTACATGTAACCCAAGAGTAAAACATTATTCTATGGATCCAAAAAAATTGCGATATTAAATAAAAATGCATACAATAAAATTCTCATCATATAGCTATTACGGATCAGGTGCATTTAACCACCTTAGGTGAATCAACAAACTCCCACACTATTTGGTGCAACACCAACGTGTGCTTGCAGTTTTTAATACGTAACAATATGTTTTCATGACTTCCACGATAAGGGTTGAATCAACAAGAGATAATTTCATATATATATATATATATATATATATATACATACACACACATATACATATTTTAGAAGACAACATACAACAAGAAGTTTGTGCATTCAAAATTTAGACTCTTTGTTTGCATACATCCATTTGTTCTTCAAAATTTGAATTTCAATATGCATATATATATATATATATGTGTGTGTGTGTGTGTGTGTGTATGTGTGTGTGTGAATGTATGGTGTGACTCATGCTACTTAAAAGAAAACGTAACGCATCAAACTTTTCTTTTATATATATATATACATACATACATACACACACCCATATATATCTATATATATACATATTTTACAAGACAACATGTCACAACAACAAGTTCGTGCATTTCAAAAGTTAGACTCTTTGTTTGCATACATCCATTTGTTCTTCAAAATTTAAATTTCAATATGCATATATATATATATATATGTACGTATGTACGTATGTATGTATGTACGTATGGTGTGACTCATGCTACTTAAAGAAAACATAACGCATTAAACTTTTCTTATGGGTGAGGATAGTTCACTTTTACCAAGATTACAAGTTGATAACAACTTCTTATGGGCCTTCAGTTACGGACCATTGAACGAGCTTTCCATGCCTATAGCAAACTCTTGGGACAATTCCCTAACACATCGAATTAATCTTACAATATAATTTTCAACTTGATCATTGTATCGCTGGTTATCCAACTTCGACCACTTTGACTCCTGAGGGTTATTAGCTAGATTTTTCTATTTCTTCTTATCTCTACCTCACACCCTGAATTGACTACCAATTCATTCCCAAAAATCTTCGTCGCATCAGTTGCTGACTTAAAAGTCAAGTATGGTATTACCTGCACTCTAGTGGAAACCTTTAAACCAGAATCAATTCTCACACTAAATTGTTTAATCAATACAAACACCATGCAGATGGAGACTTCCTATAAATTCGAAGTATACTCTTAATATGTCATTCTTCCTTCCTTGAATTTCAGAAATTCTACCACTAGCTCAAAAGTTGATACTCTATCTATGACATCTTCTTGAAGATCATAAAGTTTTCCCTATACATAGGCTCAAATATAATCATGGAAAATAACACATATATACAATGCTTAATCCCGCAGTTCCAAAACAATAAGGCAAATCAAGCACACATGTACCTATAAATTTACGATTGCATTGGCCGTATGCAATTTTAGATTTACCTTACATGAGGGTCCTCACTATCTCAGCATAAATGCCCCTGTTGAGGTCTTTCCTAATGCTCCCTGTATCTCAACTATGTTTCCTTACACTACAATATAAGTTTAGGCCCAACAGATCACCTAAATCTCTTAAACTATGGCTATGATACCAATTTCCAAGGTAATAGTAATTATAAAAAGATGCCAAAATGGCCCCAAAATTAACACATCAATAGGATTAAATATATCTCCAATGCTTACAACTAAAAAACAGCCATCACGATTGAGAATTATTACAGATCTAAAGGAAATCTACACTCCAGACTTTAAGCTAAACCACCACCACTCGCATCACACCCTCTCTGTACCATTGGAAGAACTTTCAACATAACACTTGCTTGAAAATGGTTTAGTTTTGAAGCGAGGGTTAGACCAAAAGGTCTAGTGAATTCCTTTATTTCCATAATAAAAGTAGAGCATTTGAAATGATAGACTCATCATGAGAATGAAATAACCAAATGGATAACCTAGTAAATAACCAATTGGATAACCAAGTAAATAAGCAATCACCAAAACCAAACGGACTTTGCATGGTGCTCATAGACAGACCGTCACTCCACTATGACATTTATACTAAGGTTCCAAGTAGATGTGTGTCCTATCTACATGAGAAACATATTCACGAAACACGGAAAACAAACTCCCAAGAGATTCCATTATCTCAAGGTACACTGCTCTCATTGTGCAAATCCAACCACAAACCAAATGTGATATCGACATGTGGTAAAAAATGATATTTAATCAAGTAACGGTTCAAGTTGTCAAGACACATTACCATAATCAATGATTTCAAAGCATTCATAATTGATCCATATTTAAAAATACGGTTAAGGGAACTCACCTCAGGTTTAGCACACCGCCACAAATCCTAACGGCTAATTAAGTTGAAACCAAACACGTGAATTAGACGACATAGTTAATGGTGTTAAACCATCTTAAATATCTCCAAAACAATCTCTACTGATTCCTAAGACAACCCCAAAACACAGCCTCACACCTACCCTAATTCGAGAAACAATACAAAATTGAAGTAACATAAAATTGTGTTGGATAAAACTTCCATGCGAACGAAGTTGCATGGAACCTGCAATTGCAACTGTTTGTGCTGCACGAGTTCTGCACCAAAAATCCCAATAGCCATATTTGCTCAATCCTTCCCAAATTGGGTTTAAGGTATAAAAACCAGAGAATCAACATATTCAACATCCAAAACTCATTTATAACACCAGTCTAACTACCATTCATAAATTAATTCATCCAAACCTATCTATTAATCATGCATCTAGGTTTGGATCCCAAAACCCTTTTCTCTCAAGAATTCCATCAACCAGAAATGATACAAAAAGATTATAACCCTTGAAGAACATGAACCTACCCTCCCAAAAGAAAATAGTGAAGACTCTATTCAAAACTCAACTATTTGACAGACTATTTTCAAAACATGAAACTAATAACTCCATTGGAGGAGAAGGCCTCAGAGAAGAAATTTACCTTCAAGATGATAACCCTTCACCACATATCATTAATTTCCCTTCAAAGCTTCAAGATGGCTCTATCTCCATCAAAATCGTTTTCTCCCTACCTTCTCTAGAATCGTCTACTCCAAATGAGCAAGGGAGAAGGGTTTACTCCCTTTATTCACCTAATTACCGGACTAGCTCCTGAAAAGCAAAAGAGTTTACAACCACACCCCCGAACTCTCATAAGGACTAAATTAAGGTGTTAAGGTTATCACACAAATATAACTAGCTTAGTTTTTTAGCTTGTTGAAAAAGTTCGGTAAAGCAAGCCTTAAACTCGATTTTTGAAAATCTATTTCATATAACTTATTATATTTTTTAATTATATCTCTTATGTTATCTGTTCAAAGTCATTTTATGTTATCATTTAATTTATCAGATAGTTTTTGGTCAATTATAACTACTTTATTAGTTAATAACTAACTTATCAATTAATACATAATTTATTATATAGTTAGTTTGCCAAAAATAATCCTCGTACTTCAATTTTTAATGAACTAATTTGAGTTGTACTCTCAAAAAACTATAAAATAGAAAAAAGACATTTGATGACCATTTACGCTTTTAACAAATTAAAAATTATTCATAAAATTTTGTAAATGCCAACTAGTCATTAATGTTAAACTTTTTTCTTTTATTAATTTAGATATTCAATCTTCTATGTGAGCCGACTAATCCCAGAGCGACCACCTGTTTTGCAGATAGTTCGGAGTTACCGCATTTGAACCTCCGTGGCCACAAAAGGATTTTTATTCCTCCTTGGATTTGAAACTGGTACCTCCTGTTGCTTTTGACCTTTGAAGTCAAGGTCAAACCAATCAAGCACCACCCTTCTGATTCATTAATGTTAAACTTAATACTAATAGTTTTAAAATTACAAAATTAGTTGGCTCACGGATTGGATATTCAGATTAATCAACTTCGATGTGATTTTTGTTTCAAATATGTTGGAATAGTTTTATTATTCTTTCTATTTAAAACAAAATATTGTTCTTAAATTCGATTCGATTAGGGTTTAAGAAATAATATTACTTGTATAATCTTATGTGAAAAAAGAACAAGAACCAGACCTGTGCTCATGATTAAATAAAGAATATTTAATAATATGATGTTTCAATGATGGCATCCATTATCGCAACACTTGCAATAGTTCTTCCAGATGCCTTTCTACCCTTAGAAACGTGTGCTTGCTGTTGATATTAATTGTTATTTAATTTAAGCAGTTAAAATGACCAAGTCATAGAGTTTTTTCCTTATTTTAAGAGAAAGTGGAGAAGTGGGTTTTGTGACTGTTATGGGTCATGTTTTTCAGCTTTCAGTTACTGTTTTTCCTATTAAAAAGGCCTCTGCTTATTTGATATTGAAGTGGATTTTGGCAGCTACATATTCTTCACTATCAATTGTATTTCTTCTGTCAGTCTTGTTTTTCTTTTTTATCACTTGCCACATAATTGCATACTATTAATTGTAAGACCATTTCCCTTCAAATCATACTGCATTTAATGCTCTGTCAATCGAAAATGGATTTCAAATTTCAGCAAAATTGATATCACAGATTCCGAAGCAATGGAACCTGTAGGATTGATGTGTTCTTGAAGATGTGTGAATCGTATTAATCTGCTGTTTGTAATTATTATTTACTGAAAGAATTTCTTTTGATAAGTTCTATACAGCCTCTTAAAAGAACTATTTTAGGTAGGTTTAAATAAGCTCTTTGAGCCAATATTCGTTTTTCCTCGATTAGACTTTTTTATATTTTATAAAAATATCCACAGACCCTGATAGATATAGGGATGTTTGGGATTGCTTATTTGAAACAACTTATATTTTTCTAGAAAAATATTTACCAACTTATTATAAGTCAGAAGAGTTTAACTTCTTCAAAAACTCTTTATTACCCGGTTTGGCACAGGTATAAGTTGTTTATCCAAACACTCAAAAGTGCTTATTACTGGTATCACACCGGAATAAGTCAACAAGTTGTTTTTATAGCAATTCAAACACCCTTAAAGTTTTAAAAGAATAATTGAAGTTCTAAATTTGAGGGGAAGCTAATGCGCCCTGTGGCTCCATGGACTGAAATGGGAAAACTCTAACCATATGGACCGGAGATGCAAAAGCTCTGCAAAACTTTATTGATGAGCGGACAAAGTAATAATTTATGAAGCAAAAACTCCATCCACTTGTCGAGGAAAGACAAGAAGGAAAGGTGCAATCCTTTGGCTCCATTAACAAACACATCAAGTTTCATACTCATAAAGCCATCTAATCTTTCCCCAAGATCAATGAAACTTCCTTCACCAATGTCTTCTTATTTCAATCTTGAATTCTTTCCCAAGTCTCCTTGTTCATGGGATGAGCTTTTATTCTCTCACCATATGCTCTCAGAAGTCCATATCAAAGAAGAAGAAAATCTCGTTTTCAAGGATCCTAATGAGTTCCAATATGAGCATTCATCCGAAACAGATCCAAACAAAACCTCACAACCCGAAAAGGGTACCTTAGAAGCGATTGCAAAGCCAAAAGAAGAGCCTGAAGTCCACAAAAAGCGGTTCATAGGCGTACGGAAAAGACCCTGGGGGAAGTTTGCAGCAGAGATAAGGGATTCCACAAGAAACGGGATTAGGGTTTGGCTAGGTACGTTTGATAGCGCCGAAGAGGCTGCTTTAGTTTACGACCAAGCGGCATTTGCGATGCGAGGTTCCTCTACTCAACTCAACTTCCCAATGGAGAGAGTGAAAGAGTCTTTAAAAGGGAAAGGCTACAGCAGTTTCAAAGATGGATCTTCACCAGCAGCAGCCATAAAGGAGACTCATCGTGTTAGAAGAAATTCCAAAAGTAAGAGAAACAGTAGGAATCAAGTGTGTTCAGAAATTCCTATGGTAATTGAGGATTTAGGATCTGATTTGCTGGAAAAGCTCCTGTTTACAAGAATTTCTAAAAGTAAGAGAAACAATAAGAATCAAGTCTGTTGTGAAACTCCTGTGGTTTTTGAGGATTTAGGATCCGATTTGCTAGAACAACTCTTGTTTACATCTGAGAGTTCTAGTTCTAGTACATGTTCGTAGATTTACATTCAGCAAATTAAATACTTTGTGAATCGTTTTGCTTTGAATTTTGATTTTCCTTCTTCAGAAGTAGGATTCCAGATTTGACATGCCAGTAAATGTTCACAGATTTAAATCGATTTCATCATTTTCTACTATTTTGTACAATGCTTCTATTCATATGGTTGACATTTAAATCATATCCTTCTTTTTAAAACTGTTTTCTATATAAGATGTTTCATCGTCAGAGATAAAATCAAATTATTTTTAGTATTATTACTATGGCTTATCGTTATCAATGAAGGATGAAATTATTGTTATTATTATCATCCTAAACTAATTATATTTATAACTTTACTATTTTGAATAATTAACTCCTTGAATATATCTTTAACAAATAAATTATTGAATTTTTTATTCTCCCTCTTTTTTTTATTTGTCTATAAGTAATTCATTAAATTGTTGAAAAAGTAGCAGAATTGAAAGACAACAAAAAAAATATCAAAAAGAGGAAGATCGATGGCAGGGGGCAACGACGGTGATGGTGAGCAGACGTTATGTGGCGAGTGGGAAGGGGTGGCGATAAGGAGCGATGTCGATAGATGCGAAAGATTTAAATGACCTAGGATTTGTGAACTATAAAAATTATGTAGGTTTTTCGTTATCTTTAAACCTACTAGCCGGTAATATGTAGTTTTTTTCTGGATTAAAAGATGTAGTTTTTTTTCCGAGTGCCACCAGTATTAAATAGCAAACCGTATTCGTAAAAGCAAGGTGATACGATAACTACATGATACGATCCGAAACACTAATAGTAATAGGGAACCCTAAAACGTCAAGAGACCAAAAGAATTCAGTGTCTTTTTTATATAATACAACCTCTTTCACTTATGAAAAAGGTAATATATAGCCTTTATCTTTTCATGTTCATAATTCATGTTTATTTTTAACTTATGGACCCAAGCTAAGGTTATCAATGGTTTGATGTGATCGAATATGTTATACTTTTTTATTTCATTTTTTAAGGATATATATCTTATGAAAATCATTGCTTCTTTGAAAAGTAAGTTTTTTTTGTCAAAATTATTTGTGTTGTTAGAGCATGATCCATAATAGAGAGAGCCTTTAATTTTGACATACATACTATCATATGTGCTTTGTAGGAATATTTTAGACTCTAATCTATATATTTATATAAACGAGAATCATCAAAAGATGATGTGACATCTTAAAAGAACTAGAATTATTAGTTGTTATTTTTTTACCGAGCATCGCATTAATATTTACCGAGCATCACATTAATTACCTTAAATTTATTAACTTGGTTTCATGTTTAAAATTCTATTTTATGTATTAATAATGTAAAAAGAAAAAGAAGAGGGTTCAATCTTGCCATATATGATATGTTCATAGGAGGTTCCTTTGGAGTGAGCATAGCAAAAATGAATTTATTAACTGGGTTTCAGTTTCTTGGTTTATATAATTAAGAAATATTTCAGATATTTGACTATATAATAATAGGTTTGCTTAATAAATATGCAACATTAGATATTGCAATCTAATATAGGACTAAAATATTTTCGATAAAAAGCTTGACCATGGGCTCTTATGATGCCGACCTCATGATAAAAGGACATGATGTTAAACATTTACCTTCTATTATATGGAAGGGTTTATAGAAGAGCGATTGGTGGATGTATAAAGAAAGTGGTTTCAAACTACCTAGAGAAATGCCTTGTATGCCTAAAGACAGATGATCAACAACCATCTAAGCGGTCTACAACAAATGGAGATCCTAGTATGGAAGTAGGATCAAGTGTGCGAAAACATATTTTGTCACCAAGATACCTAAAATGCAGAGAGTAGACAAATCGTTTGGATAACCGTAGATCGGCTAATGAAGTTATCACACACGTCTTACTGATAAGTTAATACACATTGGAGAGGTTGACGTAGCTGTATGCGGACAAAATAATGACAACACATGGAATGCCGTTGCCAATCATCTTAGATAAAGATACAAGATTTACCTTATAAATTTGGGGCTAGTTGAAGATAGATGGTCAAAGTGAGAGGAAGCTTCAAATTTTGGAAGATATGCTTAGGGCTTGTACGAAACAAATGATGGTTGCTCATTTGTTAGAGGTTCCTTCACTTGGGCAGGATCAATCGATGCTATAAGTTGGTGTAGGTAGATCAGTTGTTGGGGTGATCTTCTCCATCTTTAATGTACAAATCAATGTAGGTGAACTTGGGAAATACTTCAATAAACAAGATTTCATTAGGTTCTTCAAAAATCAATTCCTCCTTATATACAATATGATATACAAGAGGCTCTTCAAGATTAAAACCAACATCTGGGATAAGGAAGGGATCTCTGAACATATTCTTAATGTTTCTTGCTTTGTAACCAGACAGATGACTAAATAATGTTTTATAATCATCTCCAAAATAAAAACATTCAAAATGACTATCCTTTATTGGAACAATCTTCACAATTTTTTCAAACTTCATAGATAAAGAAATATCTCCACATATATTGGCTCAGGTCCAAAGAATCTCCAAAGAACACCTTCTCCAAAATTTGAACCATTTTTGCAAGTAGCTAAAAGGATACACAACCAAATCTTCATAAATATTTACTAGAATATCTGGAACAACATTCCCTTTGCATCCATTATCTCTTCATTAACTAAATCATAAAAAACATCTTTCTTCTCATATTTAGATATACATCACCATCATCAATATTCTCATCTTCTACAAATTCTTTTGTATCTTCCAATTCTTTTTCATCAATCACATCATTTTCAACTATCTCATCAAAGCTGAAGCTTTTTCTTTCATCTGAACCACCCAAGAATTCATCACCTACTTCTTTTTTCCACATCAACGGAATTAGCATTTGCACTAACCTTAGTATCACCATCATTAACAGAAGTACTTGGAACATTTGGAGACTCAATCACCTTTGACCTTTTCTCCCCTTCTTGATGGTCTAAATGATCATGCTCATCATGCTTTCTCTTCTCCTCTCTTGATTGAACTTTGCTACAATTATCGTGATACTTTGCAAGATCTTCTTTAAGGCCATTCATGTTTTCCTCCATATCAGTCACTTTGTCTTTCATTTCATCAAAATCCACTTGACTGATATAATTGGCCATTATTGAAGGAACATACATGAAGCTCTTGGGCATTGCTTGAATAGGGTTAGAAGCTGATTTACATGTAGTTTCAGGCACTTGCAGGAACATACTTATCCTTTAAAACTTAGTGAGCTTGTCAGCCAATGCCTTGAATAAATCCAACATCATAGGCTTAAATTATGCAAACTCAGACTTTGTCAATAAATCTCCAGAGATGGAAATGGAAGCCTAAACATCATTAAGCTTTGTAATGGTGACCTTGTGCTCTTTCACCATGTCTTCCACCTTTGGTGTATGCACAAAACTTTCAAAATACTCCAATTTATCATCCAACTTTTCTGAAAAAGAATTGATGCTCTAGACAACAAGTTCATTTGATACTAAAGGTGGTGAAAAATGAGATTGAGACTTCTTTGCCATGTCCCTAATTCATCTACCATTTTTAAGGTATAAGTATAACCTAATGCATTCTTGTACCATAATCTTAAATAATAAATAAATTTGTACCATACATGGAGCCTAATCAATAGCAACAATTCATTGAAACGATGTTAGATAACTATGAAGGAATTACTTTGGAAATTTTCTCACCACTCAATTTGTAGGAGAGGAGAAATCTCTTATTTATATAAGAATACAATGAGAGATGGTTTCCTAATAGAACACATGTACATATGGAATGATTAAAACAAAATGGGTTACCTTTCCTAACAAACTAAGTTGGTTTAGGAATCTAAGTACTAGTATGTTTTAGTACTAATAACTCCCCCCCCCCCTCAAGCATGCCGTGGTGTTTGGTCCAAGACAAAGCTTGGAGCAAAAGAGTAGAAAGAGTGGACGTGGTAAGCTCTTTGTCAAGAGATCGACAAGGTTGAACTTGCTTGGATGAAGTTTGTTGCAGAAAGCCATTTTGTACCATTTCACGAACGAAATGATAATCAAGAGCGATATGTAGGGCCCATTTGTGATAGACTGGTTGTTGGTTATGAAAAGGGCATTTTTGTTGTCACTGAGGAGTGTAGGTGCACGAGAAACAGGTAACCGGAGTTCATGAAGTAAATGCTTTAGCCAAATCACATCGGCAACAATGTTTTGCAAGGGCCTGATAATTTGATTCGCAGCTAGATCTTGAGACGGTGTGTTGCTTCTTAAAACTCCATGTAACCAACTTTGTCCCTAGGAAGATAACATATCCAGATGTAGATTGCAATGTATCTGGGCAACCACCCCATTCTACATCGGAGTAAGCAACAATGTCGTGAGCCGAAGAGTGAGGGAACATGAGTTCGTGATTGATAGTACTTTTGACATATCATAGCAGGCGTTTTACTACATGAAAAAGGGATTCCATGGGATTATGCATGTATTGGCTAACATTATTTATAGCTTAAGAGATATCTGGCCTGGTAAAAGTGGGGTATTGAAGCACCCCAACCAGGGATTGATAGAGGGTTGGGTTAGTAAAGGGTTCAATGTATTGACTCAAATGATGTCTAACAATCATGGGGGTGGCTATTGGTTTGCTTTCATGAAGTTGAGCACGCAACAAAATATCCTTGGCATATCTTTGTTGGCTTAAAAATAGTCCATGATTAGTTAGCTGACCTCCAATCCCAGAAAGTAACTTAGGCATTTGAGGTCCTTGATCTCAATGTTCTTGTGAACGTAAGTGATATGTTTTTGAAGGACCTTGTCATCATTTTCGATTATGATGATATCATCTACATAAACCAACAAGTAAAGTAGGGATGACCCTTTAGCGTATATAAAGAGGAAGGTGTCGGGACGACTATTAACAAACCCAATTCCAGTTAGGCAATTGTTGTATTGCTGGAACCTTGCCCAAGAGACTTGGTTGAGGCCATAGATGGCCTTGTTGGGTTCACAGACATGCACATGATGATGAAGATCAATATAGCATGGAGGTTGCTCCATGAAGATTGTTCAGTATGCGAGAACGATGACAGGAACTGTTTGGACTACCTGACCTAGAGAAAGATCCACGATAATGGTTGCAACCCGAAGAAATGGTGGTAGCAATGCAACATGATTTGAAGCTGCAAGAGATGAGGATTTTTGGAAAATTTCATGAGCTTCGACACAGTGGATAAGATCAGTAAAGCGAGGAAGTCGAGTTAGGGCCAATTGAGCCGTGAAAAACATTACAAAATGCTACCCGCACCCTGAATAAACCATTACGATTGAAAAGAATCGTTACCGGTTTTCCGATAGAGGCCACTTGATCGTAGATATGTTTGAAGTTTCGTGCATATTCTTGAACTGGAGAAGCACCTTTTGCAAGATTTTGCAGATCAGATCAGAGGTTGAGTTCATGACTCTTTGACGAGTGACTAAACGTTGTTTCTAGGACAGTCCAAGCGGTGCGAGCGGTGGTGCAACCAATGATCACTGCCATTGCGTCTTCGGATAAGGAGGAATGTAATAGCATTCGAAGCTGTCGATCAATATGCGATGAAGGAGAAGGTGCAAATTCTTCAAGAAATTTCATCAGGTCTTGGGATTCAAGAATGGGAACAATTTGGCTTTTCCACAGAAAATAGTTGGAGGAATTTATTTTGATTATCATCATATGAATGAGAGTAGCAAAAGAGAGAAAAGATGAAGAATCAGTGTCGCCGATGGAGATGCTATTGGTGTCGACGATAGAGGGAGCCATTCTTGATGAAAAGTGAAGCGGTTATTAACCTATGGGTCATCTGATACCATGTGAAGGAATTACTTTGGAAATTTTCTCACCACTCAATTTGTGGGAGAGGAGAAATCTCTTATTTATATAAGATTAGAATGAGAGAGAGTTTCCTAAGGGTACGTTTGGTACGCAGACGGGACATGACAGAACAGGACAGCTGTTCAGCGTTTGGTAAGACATGACAGGACTGGACAGCACTGGTTAAAACAACCAATTTACCCCCAGTGAGCTGTTTAGTGTTTTTTAACTAAATAATCAATATAAATATTAACAAATACGGTGTGCAAAGTATAACTTACATCACACCACTACTACTTGCAAAAATGCATTTGCAAAAATATATTTGCAAAAATACATGATTTCATAATCAACTAATGATATATGAAAAAGGTAAATATAATATAAGCATCAAGAATCCATTATTGAAGCAAATCTATATGCATTTCATACTAAGAAGAAAAAAACTACTACCAACAAGCGCACAATCAATTAAAATGGATTAAATATCAAATAGTAAATAAAATATAAGCATCAAGAAAACAATTTGACTAGTGATCTCATATAGTATCATCACATTCACAAAACTTGGATTCCAGAAAACAAAAGAATTCACCTATCACCTGTACAATCACTCCTGTAAGATAAAAATCGAATATTTACTACTCTGATCAAGGGAAAACATACAAAACTCATCGAAAATAACAAATTGCATGCGTGAACCTTACACAATACGTTTGACAATGATAAAATTAAGAAAATAATTTATGTAATTTATTAAATTATGATAGAATAATTATTTTTTATAACAAAATATATCATTTGAAGTTTTCGTCAAAACAATTAAAGTGACACCAAATAAAAATTTTATATGGTTTTCTATTTTTATTTTTATCTCTTTTCTGCATTATTTTTTATTATTAATATATAATAAATTAATAAAAATATAAAAAACCGTATAAAAATAATATTTTGAGAACAGTAAAATAAAAGTTTAAGAAACATAAAATACAATAAATAAAATTTAAAGAATGAATAAAATGTAAAAGAGAGACCTATTTGATGTTTTAGAAGAGAATTAAGTTTTATTTTGAGTTTATATTGGTAAATATAAGTCTGTTCCACCTTGTTCTACCCTGTTCCATGGGATAGGGGTTCACTCTGTTCCTGTCTGTTTCACATAAAATTCATGCCAAACATGAGACAGAAATCCCTGTCATGTTTTGTCATGTCCATGTTCAGTGTACCAAACGCATCCTTAACAGAACACATGTACATATGAAATGATTAAAATAGAATCGATTATCCCTTTCCTAACAAACTTACTTGGTTTAGGAATCTAAGTAATAATCTGTTTTAGATTTAGTAATAACCATAAAATGTACATTTCAAAAAGCTATGTTACTTAAACGTACCAGGTCTTTGATATAATTTGTATACTTCATCATATAATTGACGTAATTAAAATTCGTAGTTTAAATTTATGGACCGAAAAAGATGTATTTTAATTATAAACAAAAAACAAAAAATATTTCTTAAAAAGTTCTTAAACTTAATTTTTCTAGATTTCTATCGTATACATAAAAATAGATCTTCTGGAAAAAGTTTCTCCCAAATAAAATTTTAAACAAATTAGGTTCTATATTATTGCTGTTTGCCCTTTTTTATGTATTAATAAATAAAACAAATGGTTAATAAAATAACACTAAAATAATTAATCCTGAAACTTGTTCTCTTGATATCCAACAATATGATAGATGGTGCCTAAATCTAATGTTTCAATAGACTTTATAATTTGATACAACCCTAAATAGTTGGCAAATTTAGTCATTATGTTATAGTTAGACATTTCAATGCCCAAAAAAAGAGAGTGGTAATTTTTAATTCATTGTTCATAGTCATCTATAACTTACTATTCACAGTTAATTTTGTGTTCATGTAAAACGAGTCCTCACAATCTCATACGGATGTATGGTGGTGTAGAGTGCACTCTCAAATTTGTTGCATTAAACATTAGATCGTCATATAGCGGATGGTCAAGGGGTCATGCCCCAGGCATGGTTCCAAGGGGCAGAGCCCCTAGACAGTGGTCCCGAAATGATATACATAATTTAGTGTTCCTAAAGCTTTCATGATTTGCATAAGTGATAATAGCAATTATCATTAAAAACTAAATGGCATATATCAGAAGAAGCAGTATTAAGCAAGTTATCAGTGAAAGTGGCGGCTAATGGGTATTAGTGGTTGCATAAGCTATGGCTCATCAGCTAATGACCATCACTATTAGCGGCAATTTTACCTATTGAGCATCAGCTGCAACAATACCGGCGGCCTTAGTGGCAGCATCAACTAATGCATCCACCAATGACCATTTAATTTGTTGTTGATAGCGTTAACAATTTTAATCATTTTTGTGACCACCTGTAACCGCTCATGTAACTACATATAAAAGGTAATGTCTATCTCTTAATATACTTAGACATTTTCTGAAAACAATCCTACTGTTGGATACTTTTCTTCCTCAAAGCGAGAGTGAAATCTTGAATTTCCGTTACAAATTTCATGCAACCTAACAGTTAAGTGCCGAAATTTTTATTCGGAAAGTTTTGTACATGATCTAAGATTTTTATCCGAATGATTGCAACCACAAACCCATAAAATCTAACACCAACGAAATGGCTCTCAAATTCATTTTTCCATCAATATAAAACAAGAAGTTATGATACAATATATTAAATTGTTTATATAGGAATAAAAATATTCTCAAGAAACGTGTAAAAGTGAAAAAGAAAGAGAAAATTAAACCTAAAGATCCAATTCAGTTACGAACATGATTCATTTAATATTATGAATTAGTTTTTTAAACGAAAACAGAATCATTACAATCGTTATGTAGGTGTTATCTTAGTTAAGTAGGTGTTATCTGTTTCTAATATATATATATATATATATATATATATATATATCCAAGTGACAACATCACCACCATATCTAATTGAACGAAAACCATCCATCATGCATCATGTTCCGGTTCTTCTAAATAATCCCCACCATATATTTATATATCTCGCATATTTATTTATAAATAACATAGAAAAATGAATTTGGCCGCATGGGATTGTTATACTGTCATCCAAGAAATACATTAATGCCCACAATATTTGATTCAGGTCGAGTTTGTAAACTTGTTTAATTAGGTTTTATGTTTTTGAGTTGGCGAAAGAGAAAACATATATTTAAAGAAGATGACCAAATTACGTATAAAATCAACAGGTGATAGTTTATGTTAACGGCCAAAAAAGTATGTTGGACGACCCTATAGCTGCATGACAAGGTCGCATGAATCACATATGATTTTGTACGTGATGTTAGTGTAAAATCGCTAATTTGGCATTTCTCTTATTTTCTTAGATAAACATTATTCTTGTACGAACCCGATTCTTTCTCTCTTTATATATATCCGAAGCATCACAATCATTTATTTACTCGCTCCCGCCGCATTGCATGGGCACACAACTAGTAATATATACATTTACTAGTTGTGTGCCCATACAATGCGGCGGGAGCGAGTAAGTAAATGATTGTGATGCTTCGGTGGTTTTAATAGAAGAGATTTTGACGATGATAGGATTTATGCTTAGTCTTTACAAAGAAGTAAAAGTTATAGTTTCAAAATCCAATCAAATCTAATTACTACATAAATATCAAAATGAAGAATTTACGTTGGTATTTTTCATTTTGGCCTAGGGACAGTTAAAATGAATTGGTCTTTGATTCAAATATCAAATGAAATCAAACCAATTAAATGATCCATTGGTGTTCAAAAGAGGTCCCCTCAAGCTTTCAAAGAGTTGTATTCAAAACTTGACTCCCCTTTTTAAGCTTTCAAGAAGTTGTATCATCCATTGGAATACGCTATTCCCTTTTTGCTTTTTTGGTAGAAAAACTCGAATTTCAAACCTTCGAATTTCTCGGAAATGGTTAGAATGGGAACTTCAACGTGAACAATCCGTTGGTTGTTGACTCCCCTTTTTAAACTTCTTGTCACTTGCGAGCTTCAACATTTGAATAAAAGTCAATCATAACAAATTTGCCTGACATGGATAAATACAGGTGGTGTTGTGTTGAACCTAAAAAGCAATCATTGATACAGGCTAACAGGACTCATATAGGACCAAAATACATAAATAATAAGCATTAGATTAAGGATTCTTTACCTGGATAAGCGTTCACCAACTAAATTTAACATTGTCATTTACATTACTGTGTAAGATTTTAATCCATTAAAACATCTATACAAAAAAGTATTTGGGTAAAAGCTAACCGGGTAAAAGTCATTCCCTCACTTACCGGATAAGAGTCATCGCCCTCGTTTACCGGGTAAGACTCGGTCATTGTCTTAGGTTTTACCGGTTAAGAGTCATCGCCCCCACTTACCGGGTAAGAGTCGTCCCCCTCACTTACCATGTATGACACTCGGTCATTGTCTTCGTCCTTAACGGGTAAGATTATTGGTCATTGTCATATTCATTGGTTAGTGGTGTTGTGATAGGATACAGAACTGTGGTTTGTATTATGCATCCAGTTTGCTGTGAAACAAGCTCGTGGATGGAAAGTGCACATCTTAAGCAGTTAAGTCATGGTCCTGATCGATCAACCATATATTCAGGTCTGGCAATCCTCTCTCTATTTCACTTGGGAAGTTTCTGTTCATTACTTCTATTTGACTATCTAAATGCATAAACACAGATGGCTTTTACACGGATAAGGAATGAAGGAAAAACACAACAAATCTGTGGACCGACCTGAAAATTTAAAGTTGTAGAGTTACCACCTTCAGGTCAATAAGCAGACAAAGCAACATAAGCCAACCCATTATTCTAAGAACTTATAAAGAAGACAAAGCAAACACAGTCAAATGGCAAGTCAATGTCAAAGTATTTTAGTAAACAACCCATTAGCATCTTGTTTCTAAAGCATATAGCATCATTAAAATGAAGATAAAAGTCATATAGCATTGCACGGTATTTAAATGGCACATATGATTTATTTCCATGCAAATACGTAGGGTGCTCATGGGTTGGGTTGATCGGGTTGAAGACATTTGAACAACCCAACTCAATGCTTGCGGTTTGAAAATTTTTAACCCAACTCAATGCTTGCTGTTTGAAAATTTTTAACCCAACCCAATGCTTGCGGTTTGAAATTTTTTAACCAAACCCAACCCAACCCAATGCTTGCGGTTTGAAATTTTTTAACCAAACCCAACCCAACCCAACCCGTACGGGTTGGTCGAGTTGATAATTTGGTATATTAAAATATTTTTTTAACCTTGAATATATTATTTCTTTACTCATAATATTTTTTTTTCATCATCAACCATTTTATACAACTTATCAATATTTCTTACGTATATCACATTCTGTTCATTTTCTCAATTTACATATATATGTTCACAATTACTGAACATATATATGAATGAGTTATATAAAGACGTGAATAGATAGAAAATATGTGTATACGAAGAGCATACATGATAGTGTAATTGTTAACGTATATATTAATAGAAATTCAACAATCATATTAAATCCAAGAAATAAAAGGATATCGGGTTCATCGGATTGGGTTGAGTTCAAATAATAGTAACTCAATATCAACTCAATACCTACGGTTTAACAATTTTACAACTCGATTAGACATCGGGTTGTTTCGGATTGAGTTATTTCGCGTTGGGTTGGGTCGGGTCGGGTTGGTCGGGTTTTTGAGCACCCCTAAAAATATGTACTTTATCTCTCCTACTTTTCTTCCAATAACAAGTGAAACCTTCGGTTATAAACTCAGAGACAATGTTCATGTGAAGATCAGCTACATAACATCCAACATACACATTCAAACTCACCAAGAATAAGTACCACAATGTCAAGTTGGAGTTATTGATATATATAACCCTGCATCCCTAAATACACTAAAAATAATCAAAATGATCTCTTGATTATGTTCATAGGCCCCGGGAGGATGGATCGGACGTACGCTGAGGGTCCACAAGAGATTGTGGCCCAAATTTGTTTAGTATATAATATTAGTTTAAAAAATTAATAAATAAAAAGATACATTACAAATTCTTTTAGTATCTAATAGTACTAAAAAAGAATTTAGTATTATATTTTAGGACCCATACATGTATTAATTAATTATATTCGGGAAGAAAATATGTGAAAATTGAATTAGTTGTTTATTTTATAATATTATTCAGGTTAGTCTATTAGCATGTATTAATTAATTACAATTTTACATCTGTCATCATGACTCATGAGAACCCACCTTATCTAATTTATTTCAAAATCAAAAAATGCTATTTAATTTAAAATTTTGTATCCAAACAAGATTAAATAACTCTTAGACCATCCACATATCTGCAATCCATTTACACTTTCAATTGTGTCACATCAACTTTTGCAATTATCTTTCACACACATGCAATTCACCTACAACACTTTCAACTGTGTCACGTCAGCTTTTGCAATTACCATCTACACACCTGCAATTCACCTACACTTTCAAAAGTGGTCCCCACTACAACATTTATTAACTTTTTTATAAATTATTTATATATACATTCTAATTATTTTT
>NW_020201192.1:37622-52371 GCF_001531365.2 Cynara cardunculus var. scolymus | reverse complement strand
ATTCTGACAAAATAGGATTTGCAAGTGGATTTGAAACCCCATGTGGGTGGTCTTAGATGTTCTTTTTACTTTATCATTTTATACATTTTTGTTGTTTTAGTTTCTAACTTCTTTAATATGACACGAACTTTTATATTTTATTTTGTTTATTACTCGTTTCAAAAGATTTGTAGTTTTAGTATGGACGTAATAGGGTCTCCGAAAAGATTGGGACGAACCTGATATTGTTTATTGTTTGCTCTAAGTTATTTTTATTTAGTATCAAAGTATAAAACTAGTTACCTACAAAACCATATGATATATATATCATTCATCTCCTATTGATTTTTTTGGTTATTTCATCAACATTAATTAAGAAAATTGTAATAAACTAAGAAAACTTGTATCTTTTTGGAAAAAAATACCAATCATTTTAGACGATCCAACTTATATTTATATTTAATATTTCAAAAATACTCTTATTTTTTCATACATTATTAATCCTTATCACCTAATATTGATTACACGAATCTTAAGTAATCTTCTATCTCTAAAACAAGAATAAAATTTTAAGTTATAACCGACATGGGCTTTTGATTCTATGATTGATAGTTTCAAAGAAGTTTAACACTAAAAGTTTAAAATGATGATGAAAAACATTATTATGAGTTAGGTGGAAACCCAACTGATTTATATTAATTTAAATAAAATATTACTTTGAATAGTAAACATTGTGATCCCAAAGGAAGCCAATCTACATATTAAAAGTATATCATATGGTGTCTTTGACGATGATTGACAATGTTATGTAAAAATGATGTGGTAGATAATATTAATTTAGAAATAAATATTGATTGATTTACATCAAGTAATACTTAAGAAAATGATTTTATATGAATTATTAGTAGTTTTTGGATTCACGTTTTTTATGATATAGACAATATACTAAAGAATTTTTTGTACATGTCGAGGGGCCCTTTTTTACATCTCGCACATAGCCTATAAAATGTTAAGAACGGACCTATATGTTCAAGATACCATTTGTCACAATGGTACCCACAACCTCAAAGAAGAATCACAATGTAATCGTTTCAAGTTTCAACTCTAATAAGAGAGGTAATGAAAGCTTACCCCAACTTATTAGGCATAAAAACAAATTAATAACGTAAACAACAAGAGATGATGAGAACTAACCCCAACCTTACCGGGGATAGTAACCATCATTATAGCTTAGAGAAAAAAAACCTCTAATTAATCTGTTCAGATCAAATCAAATACCAACAATAACACAAAATCAATGAAAGGAGTGAATAAATCCTCACCCTTGACGGAAGAATGCTACAAGGTTTAACCTAATATAGATTCCAAACTACTAATAATTTCTATGGGAGTAAAAAAAACATACAACACATCGAACCCAACACACACAAGTGAAATCGAACCACATGAAAACTCAAGAACAACATATAAAGAAATACAACAGATAAACCCTAAACAATAGAAGAAATAACCTCGATTGAACAAACATGGATCGACAATAGAATAAGGAGTAATGATCTTGAATTAAAAGAGGAGCAATGTCAATTTAGAACCCTAAGAGCTTGAATAAGGAGTGGTATTGATAAGGAGCAATGATCTTCACTGGGAGCTTGAATCGCCATTTTGAGAATCAAATCGTCACTTTCGAAAGAGAAGCCATTAGAGTGTGCGTGTATAGGAGCAACATTGTGATCTCAGATTTCAAATCCAATTCAATTAATTCACACACAATCAAATCAAGAATATAGAAGAATGATGAAATAGTCGGCATGTCATTGATTAACTTTGTGTCCAAGATGTTCTTGATTACAGATTCTCTCTCAATCTTATTGTGTGCATATGATTGTGATTATGTCGGCCAGATTCTTACAAGGTTGTGTACGCTACCTAACTATCAATAAACTAACTGCTATTTATAGCAACAACTATAAAAAGAAAGTAAACTGTCTTTTTATAAAAGGAAATAACAACTAAACAATTACAAAGCAATTAAAACAGTTTAAGGTCAGGGACTTAAATACAACATTTTGTTCCAACAATCCCCCCCTTTGGATTCAAGTCCAAACAGTAAATTCTTCATATCTTTAAACTTTGGCTTTAACAGTAACGATCTTCAGAATTCATTCAGCAAACTTTAAATTTTCAAGATTTGATCTTTAAAGCTTCAACAATCTTCCTCTTTCACATTCTCCTCTTTTTATCAACAAACTTTGACAAACTTCAGCATTTAAACAAAATTTAAACAATCTCCCTCAATTGATCAGCTTCAGAAAATTTTTATCTCCCCCTGAACTTTACAAAAACAATCTTTTTCAACAATTGAATAATTGCTCGTCGGTTTATTCAACCTTAGATTCCAACACAAAAATAGAATTCGGCGCAAGTATACACCTCGAACTACTGTCGTCTCGTAACAAGTAATAATGGTAAAAAGTACCAGATATCGTTCCTACAGAGATAGCTTGTAAAGTTATTTCGAAAGTTCAGTTTATAAAAACTAATTTCAGATGGCGAATCGAGGGATTTGATTTATCTAAAATGGGGAGGTTTGATTAACAACTAAGAAAATATCAGTCTTAAGAAGAAGCACAGGGTGCAACAGTTGATTAAGACATTAAACAAATGATTCAGCAAAAAGGTGACATAGCATTCCTGTCATAATTATCTAAAATCAATAAATGATTTTATATAACTATAACGGTATCAACTATCGGGTCAGACGGCCTCCCAAGAGCACACACCGGTCAACGTGTTATCGATACGATATCATTTATGTTAGACGTCGTGAATCCTAGCACAACACAGTGTTACCATCCTACACCGTAGGAGTATAGCGTTTGTCAGACACTAAAGCTATTTATAGCCTTCTCCTATTACCTCAGGTTTTGAAAGTCAATACATTTTTATACAAAAAATTAGTTGTCAATTAATTTTAATGTAATCATCAAATGAAATATTAAGCACCTGAAATAAATAGTAGACTATAATGCTAATAAGACACCTTTGTACTTTCACATCGGCTTTGGTCTTAATTTCCAGTTACACCCCAAGCTAAGGCGTTAGCCCATCATCGCTCGGTTTCTTCTCTCGAATGATGTAAGGACTGAAAAATAAATACTGAGACGGAAAAGTAAATTGCAGAAAGTAAATTGCAGAAAATGGAAATACTGGAATGTAAAGTACTGGAGATTAAATAACAGAAATGTAAATGACTGAAAGTAAAGTACTAGAAATTAAATGACAGAAATGTAAATTGCAGTAAAGTAAAGACTGAAATGTAAAGACTAAAATGTAAAGGACTGAAATATAAAAGACTGAAATATAAATACTGAAATATAAATGACTGAAATATAAAGGACTGAAATATAAATACTGAAATATAAATTATTAATAATTAAATAATATTAATTAATTATAATCTAGTAATGATGGAAGGAAGTACATGATGAGATGGCAAGTAGTACTTTGATGGGAAGGAAAGATGACATATGAAAACCTTGGAAAATGGGGTTGACTTTTGAAAAAACTTGCAAGTCAAGTAACGAAACTTGCAAGACAAGTTTCGTTACAAAGACCGAAAGATTACTTTCAAACTTGTAAAAACAGATTATTTAGACTACGTAAATTAGCCGTGAGCCACAAAGGACGAGATCCGATGTAAAGCAACAACGATCGACTAACTCGTAACAAAAATAAGATAAGAAAACGTAACGTAACTTGGAACAGAAATGAGATGAAGATTAAATACGAGTACTTAAATTAAAACTTGAGAACGAAAGCACAGCTACAAAAGTTGGTTCTTGAAAAGTCAAACAACGTAAACCAAAAGCTTAGAACCGAAAGCAATATTCTAGAGAGCAATTATCACTAATATCACAAGTGTTTAGATAGTAGAAAGTATGAAAAAAGTGTTGTTAAAACAAGTCTTAAGCCTCCTTATATAGGCTAAGGAAGATCTCATAGTGGGTGCCAACTAATAAGACAAAAGTTTCTTCAAAACTGGGCTTTGACCGGGCCCAAGGCTGTTGACCACGCCACCTCTATGGATCAGCCCATTTCTTCACGGCCCAAGCAGATTTTCAGCTCTCGGACAGGTACTATAGGACCATGCCACTCCTAGTCCTATAGGACTGCCGTAGAATTGGGCCCAAAAATCGTCAAAAACCTGCATAAACAGGGAATTAACATTAGATATATTATATAACTACTAATATATGAAAAAGACTCAATTAAGACACTAACGGGCAAATAAAATAAAGGAAAATGGTTAAGAAAATGATGTAATAAGGTTAATAAATTAACACTTATCACACCCCCAAACTTGAATTGTTGTTTGTCCCCAAACAACAGAAAATTACAAATAAAAAGACTCAAAGTTCTAATAAACTAAAAAAATTAAGCATAAACATTCCATAGCCAAAGTATGCATATTTTTAAAAAAAATTTGAATGAAAGTGTTATACTCATGACTTGATGCTTGATATCCATAGCCCTTCATAAACCTAACTCCCCCAAACTTAAGTCTTTCATATTGCCAAACCATAAGCTAGCCTATATTTCTTATGCTATACTAGATTCAACAGATAGATTGGGACTTTGAATTGGGTTTAGCATTTGGCTTTTTCTTTTCAATGCATGCCTTTTACCTCTTCTCACTTTTTTCACTCCATAGCACAATTTTACTGCTATGCATCTCATATTGAGGTATTTTGGACACTTTGGTCCTTTTCAAACATTCTGGTGTACTTTGACACTCTTTTATATGCACAAGACATGGAACTATGTTCCTTTGTTTGTCTTCTGGTCTTAATGCATATGTTTCATGATCTCTATAGTGTTTGGTACTTTTAGGACCCTCCCCCAAACTTAAGGGAAACAATGTCCTCATTGTGAGTGTATGAAGGCTAAAAATTGGCCATATTGAAATGAAGGCCCAAGTTGAATCAAGTGAAAGCTTTGGAAATGGTTGGCTAGCTCTAGAGGCTCAATTTAAGACAAAGATGGTTAAGCTTTGGATTATTGTGGCTATGGAATCAATTCAAGCATTTGTACAACAAATTCATTATTTATTCTATTTTTGGTGCATATATCGCTAAAAGAATATATGTTACTTAAAATCAGTGCCCAAAATCCTAGATTGAAACAAAAAAACAAAGATGATTAGTCACAAGTGTGACTTGATCATTTTAAAAATAAAATGACTCAAAGCTAAGCACTATTGAAATGGAAAAACAAAGATAATCAAGCATAAGCATGGTATAATCATCTTAAATGAAAAGGACACAAAAACATATAAGAGAGGGACTGTCTCTTATGATCACAACAATACTGACACCGACATGTTTTAAAACAACAAATAAAGAAACACAGTTAAACATAAAAATACAGAGTATGGTAAGAAGGCAGAACCTGTCCTACTCAGATTGAGTAGGAGAGTTAGAATGTTGTTGTAAGACTGAGGTTGAGATATCTGATAGTGGGAGCAACTTGTTAGAATATTTCTCTCTCCATTTATGCTTCAATCCTTTCCTTTGTATGTCCTTTACACCTTTCTCATGAGTTAACGATTTAATGGAACAAATATGGGAGCATTTGTCACTCCCATCAGGGTACCTAAGGGAATTATAAACATTAAAAGTCACTTTTTGATTTTGGACTCTTATGGTTAATTCTCATTTCTGTACATCTATCAGGGTTCTTCCAGTAGCTAGGAAAGGTCTTCCTAAGATAATGGGAATGTCCTTGTCAGCTTTAAAGTCTAGGATGATAAAATCAGCTGGGAAAATAAACTTATCAACCTGAACTAGGACATCCTCAATTTTTCCTTTAGGATAGGCTATGGACTTATCAGCTAATTGTAGAGTCACAGTTGTAGGTCTAGCTTCACATATGCCTAGGGTATTGAAGATAGATAAAGGCATGAGGTTTATACTAGCACCTAAGTCACATAGAGCTTTTCCTATCTCTTTTCCTCCAATTGAACAAGGGATTGTAAAACTTCCAGGATCTTTCAACTTAGGAGGGATTTTACTGGACAACAAAGCACTACACCCTTTAGTCAAAGCTACAGTCTCATACTCAGTCAACTTTTTCTTTTTACTCAAAATGTCTTTTAGAAACTTTGCATAACTTGGCATCTGCTCAACAGCCTCAACCAAAGGTATGTTTATATGTAACTGTTTAAAAACATCAAGAAATTTTCTAAATTGTAGTTCTTCCTTTTGATTCCTTAATCTTTGGGGATAAGGAATATAAGGAGTGACTGCAGTAGGAGAAGTAGTCTTTTGAAGAGTTGATGTTGGAATGGGTTTCAAAACTGGTTTCTCAATGAGTTTTGATTCAGTTCTACCAAGGATTATATGACTGGTCCGGTCATTTATTGCGGGACTGTCACCAGATTGTGACACATCCACTACAATATTTTCTTTGGGAGTCTGGATTGTCTTAGGTTCATCAGGAAATAACAATGGAAATTCTGATCTTTCTGGAATGGATGTACTATTAATGGGCCTGACTATGGGTTGAGGCTCACTAGTACTCTCTGAATGGTTCACAGGAATGGTAATCACAAAATCTGGTACAGAGGTAACAGAATCTGGTACTACACTTTTCTTTTCAATCTCTGCTTTGCTTGGTTCTTTTTGGAGATTTTCTATTAAAGTCTTATTACTCCTCAATGTCACAACCTTGACCTGCTCTTTTCCTTCTCTTTGAGGTGTCTCYGTATCACTAGGTAAAAAGCCTATCGGTCTTTGTCTCATTTCCAAAGTTCCTTGTCCAACCTGTTTTTCAAGGTTTCTGATTGAAGCCTGAGTTTGGGTTATGAACCCTTTCATCATTGCTTCCAAGGAAGTAGATGAATCAACAKACTGAWGTGHTGYATCTTGGAAAGAGGGTTGATGACTTTGTTGTTGAAAACTTGTCTGCTGGTTGAAAATCGGTTGGGTAGGGTGTTGCTGGTAAAAATTGGGTTGGTGATTGCAGGAATCACTTTGATGTTGTTGAAAACCAACAGGTTCATTCAAGGTTCGAGCATTCCAGAAAAAATTTGGGTGTTGCTGCCACCCTACCTTATAAGCTTGTGAATCAGAACAACCCCTGTTTTGATTTTCAAAAAAATTAACTGACTCTAGGTTAGATGCACATTGATCAAATGGATGACCTCCTCCACATAACATACATGCTATAGAATTGACAGTAGGATATGATGTTGCATCAACAATTCGCACATCTGRGCTAACATTCATATTCTTAATCATGTCAGTTATAGATGTGAGTTGTGTTGTTAATGCATTATATGCGTCTGTTTCATGTATCCCAACTGTATTATTATGTATTAATGCATGTGGATCAGCCCAATATCCAWTATTATTTGAAATTTTCTCAAGCATGTCATACCCATCATTATAAGTACAAGTAGTGAAAGCTCCTCCTGCAGTGGCATCAAGCATTTGTTTAGCAACAGTTGTTAAACCGTTGTAAAACGTCTCTAGCTGGATACAGTAAGGAATGCCATGGTAAGGGCATTTTCTCAACAACTCTTTGTACATTTCCCAAGCATCAGATATTGCTTCATTATCCATTTGTCTAAACAAACATATTTCATTTCTGGATTCAGCGTTCCTGCTGGGAGGAAAATATTTTCTCAAAAATTTCTTTACAAGGTCATCCCAAGAGATTATGGAATTTGGTTGTAAAGAGTTAAACCATAACTTTGCTCAATCCCTAAGAGAAAATGGAAACAACTTCAGCCTTAAGGCATCATCAGACACTTCAGGGATAAAAAAACAATCAGTTATTTCTATTAAAGATTTTAAGTGTAAATGAGGGTCTTCAGATGGCAAACCACTGAACTGGCCATTAGTCTGCAACATCTGAAACATGACAGGTGTGAGCTCAAAGTGAGTTGCCTTAATTTGTGGCCTTAGTATTCCTGAATTTAATTGACTAAAAACAGGAATAACATAGTCCATGATTCCTCTATCACGAGAATCTGCAATATGTATGATGTTCTCCATAATAGTAACATGTGGTAGAAAAATTAGCTTTTACGAACTTTACTTTAAAAAAAAACTTTAGTGTGCTATCCCCGGCAGCGGCGCCAAAAACTTGCTCGTCAGTTTATTCAACCTTAGATTCCAACACAAAAATAGAACTCGGCGCAAGTATACACCTMGAACTACTRTCGTCTCGTAACAAGTAATAATGGTAAAAAGTACCAGATATCGTTCCYACAGAGATAGCTTRTAAAGTTATTTCGAAAGTYYAGTTTATAAAAACTAATTTCAGATGGCGAATCGAGGGATTTGATTTATCTAAAATGGGGAGGTTTGATTAACAACTAAGAAAATATCAGTCTTAAGAAGAAGCACARGGTGCAACAGTTGATTAAGACATTAAACAAATGATTCAGCAAAAAGGTGACATAGCATTTCTGTCATAATTATCTAAAAGCAATAAATGATTTTATATAACTATAACAGTATCAACTATCGGGTCAGACGGCCTCCCAAGAGCACACACCGGTCAACGTGTTATCGATATGATATCATTTATGTTAGACGTCGTGTATCCTAGCACAACACAGTGTTACCATCCTACACCGTAGGATTATACCGTTTGTCAGACACTAAAACTATTTATAGTCTTCTCCTATTACCTCAGGTTTTGAAAGTCAATACATTTTTATACACAAAAATTAGTTGTCAATTAATTTTAATGTAATCATCAAATGAAATATTAAGCACCTGAAATAAATAGTAGACTATAATGCTAATAAGACCCCTTTCTACTTTCATATCGGTTTTGGTCTTAATTTCCCGTTACACCCCAAGCTAAGGCGTTAGCCCATCATCGCTCGGTTTCTTCTCTCGAATGATGTAAGGACTGCAAAATAAATACTGAGACGGAAAAGTAAATTGCAGAAAATGGAAATACTAGAATGTAAAGTACTGGAGATTAAATAACAGAAATGTAAATGACTGAAAGTAAAGTACTGGAAATTAAATGACATAAATGTAAATTGCAGTAAAATAAAGACTGAAATGTAAAGACTAAAATGTAAATGACTGAAATATAAAAGACTGAAATATAAATACTGAAATATAAATGACTGAAATATAAAGACTGAAATATAAATGACTGAAATATAAATTATTAATAATTAAATAATATTAATTAATTATAATCTACTAATGATGGAAGGAAGTACATGATGAGATGGAAAGTATTACTTTGATGGGAAGGAAAGATGACATATGAAAACCTTGGAAAATGGGGTTGACTTTTGAAGAAACTTGCAAGTCAAGTAACGAAACTTGCAAGACTAGTTTCGTTACAAAGACCGAAAGATTACTTTCAAACTTGTAAAAACGGATTATTTAGACTACATAAATTAGCCGTGAGCCACAAAGGACGAGATCCGATGTAAAGCAACAACGATCGACTAACTCGTAACAAAAATAAGAAAACGTAACGTAACTTGGAACAGAAATCAGATGAAGATTAAATACGAGTACTTAAATTAAAACTTGAGAACGAAAGCACAGCTACAAAAGTTGGTTCTTGAAAAGTCAAACAACGTAAACCGAAAGCTTAGAACCGAAAACAATATTCTAGAAAGCAATTATCACTAATATCACAAGTGTTTAAATGGTAGAAAGTATGAAAAAAGTGTTGTTAAAACAAACCTTAAGCCTCCTTATATAGGCTAAGGAAGATCTCATAGTGGGTGCCAATTAATAAGACCAAAACTTCTTCAAAACTGGGCTTTGACCGGGCCCAAGGCTGTTGACCACGCCTCCTCTATGGATCAGCCCATTTCTTCACGGCCCAAGCAGATTTTCAGCTCTCGGACAGGTACTATAGGACCATGCCACTCCTGGTCCTATAGGACTGCCGTAGGATTGGGCCCAAAAATCGTCAAAAACCTGCATAAACAGGGAATTAACATTAGATATACTATATAACTACTAATATATGAAAAAGACATAAAAAAACTCAATTAAGACACTAACGGGCAAATAAAACAAAGGAAAATGGTTAAGAAAATGATGTAATACGGTTAATAAATTAACACTTATCAATAATCTTCCTTTTTTAAAGAATAATCTGCACATTCACTCTCCCTTGAACAGTATAGCATAATAATCTTCAGTAATTAACTTCAAAAGCAATTATCTTCAGAGATAACTTGACTCCATTAAAACTTTGACAACTTCCCCAATCTTCAGAAATGACGTAGAAATTTGCAATCATTTTGTGATTACTCTCCATTCATTTTATCTTCAATATTATCTCCCCCTTATGATGAAAATGAGGAGCATTGATATCATACCTCGAAATGAATGATCTTTAAGGAACACCATCAATTCATAAAAGGTTAAGCAAATCTTTGCAAATTTTTTTATTTAATCTTTTCAGATTAAGAAGGTGAGGAAAAGAACCAAATTCAACTTATGAACCTGTTTTTCAATCTTTCAGAAAGATTGGCATGTGAATATAACAAATATATTCAGTATAATGAATGTACTTCATATATGAGACATTTTGATGTTCATCTCACCAGGACTTTCATTCAATCATTGATAGCTTTAAAAAGCGTATCTATGAATGTTATGACATAATAACAAATATTCTATAAAATTTGTGCAGTAGAGAAATGATAAAGCAACGAATGCTTCAATTTAAGTTCAAAAAGATAAACAATATGGACTACACAAATTTATCAGACTCAATATGTGATCAAAAAGACTTGAAGGGGAGACATATATCTTTCTCTTTCAATATCAATTATCTCCAAATGAGAAACCGATATATAATGAGCTACGTGCACAAGTGTTAATGGAACACTTATCTTTTGAGAGACAAATGAGTAGTTGTTGGGGTTTTAAACAAGAGTTGGACTGGGCTTTGCCTTTTTTCAGTATTAATTTTCAAAAATTGAGAACTAATAGATTATGTGGTTTGCCCGAATTATAGTGGATAGAATAACATTATGTTAATATTTTAATCATGGTCACAACTCTCCTCAATTCTTTTAGCTCACACTAACTACCCCTCTCATTTAAATTTTAAGCTCAACCACAAACCCAATATTAAAAACCGTTTTCTCAAAACCACCTTTCCTACTATGGATAAAGATGTACCCGAAAAGTATGTCTATAATTTTGGAATACTTGTGACCTGGATGCTGACTCAAAGGGTGTAATAGGATTTATTGATGCATCTGATAATCAAGAATGTGGAGTTAGGGTTTCTAGGTCAAATCCAAAAAACTCGCAATCCCAATTAGGAAAGCTCTGAATATTGCTCAATATGATGACTTCCCCACTTCGGACCAAGTGGTGAGATTCTTCCACTTCATAGGATACATTAATGTATTAACAAATATGAGTGACTTCATACACAAATTCCTTCTACCTATGTGGAATTTCCTCTTCAGCATCACAAACAGGAGCTTGACGTGCAAAATAAGAAGTATGGACCACGGTTACCTCAACATTCTCACAATCGTGCATGGGATGTATTTCAATATTAACCTAGACCATTTACTAATTCTATGGAGTGAGATGGTGATTGCGTTCTAGAAAAAAAAATGAACTTATGACCAAAAGAAAACGTGTAAAAATTTTGTGCTCTTACCAAGATTTTGACACTTTTATACAAGAATCCATCAACGCCCACTCTCTACTCGTGGATTATGCCACTCTATACTTCATTATGATTATTAAAAGCCCACAAAGATTCCAGAAGGCCACCCAGAGGCAAGACCGATGTCCAAGGTAATGTTAGCTTACATCCCTGAAAACTCTATTCTTCTACACCCTTATAGGAGTATCCAATCCTTAGAAACAACGATTGGTACCCTAGAACACATAGAGCCAACAATATATAGTGAGGAGTTAGAGGAAGAGAATCAGAAACAAGAGAGTGAACCGAGCATTTTGAACCAGAAGTCGAGGGGAAAAATGATGAGAAAATGAAAGAAGATACCCCAGAAGGTACACGTGAGCAAAACCACGCGATTCCAACTCGAGAATCCACACACACTATCTCTGGCGATCGAGAAGTAATAGGTATTGAAGAAGAGCCTCGTCTCAGGTCGAAACCTGAACCCAAAGCCAACCCATCAGAGCTTATTCATGAGGCTTCTGAAGATCACTTAGCGTGAGGAAACCTATTTTAGGGGTCACCCTCTCAACAGAATGACTTCTTAGAAATAAGTGTTCCTTCACTCGGGACATGATACAACCCATACAAAAAGGCATATGTTTCCTACATCAATAAAGATGAAGAGGACATGGTTGAACATGAGATCATAACACCTAGAGTATCTCCTCATATGGAGATAGAAAGACAGGGTGGAAGTCCTTCTGATCTCAACATCAATACAAGATCAAAAGGAGGCACCTCTAAGCTCGAGGCTCAATTGGAAGCATATGTTGTTCCTAATGTTAACCCATCTTCTAGATTTATCAGAGGTTCAGAGTTCATGGCCTTCATTGGCTCAATGAAGAGTTCCTTGGACTAACTAAAACTCACAATCTCCCAAATCGAGGCCTTTGTCTCTGCAAGCTTTGAAATCTCGTCACTCAGAGCCTCAATCTTCTTTTTACAAGAAGCCTTTGCTTAACAAAGTTAAAAGTTGAATGAATTGCAACAATTGATCGTTTAGAGAACCTTTTGTTCAAAGACAACTTCAACCAATTCTATCTTTGCTCTACATGCAAGCATTGATCCTCTGTCTACTCAAACTAATATTTCCAAATCTTCAATAAACCAAATCTCAATGGTTCTCAAGAACAGACTTCCAAAGACCTCTACTTTCACTTCTATCATCTCAATTGATTACTTCAATGCCTTCAAGGATGAGATAAAGAGCCTAATAACTGATTCTAGAGCTACTGTCATTACTACCTCAGATCACGTTTAAAAATACTGATCTTCAGGAGTTTAAAACTGTTGTCTTGAATAAATTTACACAGATCAATGCATAGTTCATACCAAAGACAAATGAACCTATCTCATAGGTGAAAAAGATTATGGCTAAACACTCATTCTCAACAGGCAAATACATCGATGATATTGCTAAAATCTATAAGAATATCTACTCAGATATACAAAGAAGATTGGAAACTCTTACTCCCATCTCCATTAAAATAAACAAAGAGCCACTCACTTAGAAGTTGATTGAAATCAAGAGCTCCTTAGATGATACCTCAAAGGTTGTTCGCATGATTCCAAAATTACATAAGGGTGCAAGCATGCTACTGAGATGTCCAAAATCAAATGGAATTTGATGATCCAAACCATGAGGGAGATGGTGTTGATCTTAAAAGGGGGAGATAGATGTCCCTGCATCAAAAAGAGACAAAACCACCGCATGCACTTCTTAGCCCAATCAAACATAGGTAAAAAGAATTGAACCAGAGTACACAGCCTCTGAAAACCATCATGTGGTTAAAATCCTCTCTACTTCAAAATTTGTTGATATATCTATTGTTGCCATCTCTACTCTAAACATTTTGGTGAGTATTCCATCACAACAATAAATAACCGAATCTTCTTTTGATGAATTATGATTTATGGACCAATTGTATGTGATGTTGAAGTCCTTGGCACAATCTTGCTAATTCAAAAAATAGAGCCACATTCCATATAACAACCCTTGTTTTCCAATGTTCAAACGATACTTGAAGAAATCCCATATCCTTCACCATTATGCTGTGTTCCTCCTCGATGCAATCAGTCTTCAAAGGATAGGGTTTAAACCATTATGGATCAACTCGTAAGACTAAAAGACATGTTATTGATTGTTCAAGAGCTACTTCATCACAGCCTCCTCAAGAACTTGTATTTATGGAAGATATCCATATATATCTCTACTCAGAAGGGGATGAAAAGTTTGATCTTGCTTGACCTTTTTGTCCAACATCAATAGGTTGATTGTTTTGCTCCTGTATCTTCCAAAGGAAATTCATTATGTGAGGTATGACTATGAAAAGAAGCATAAGTCGAGCTACAAGAAAAATTCCCTCTGCTACCATTGTAGCATCATGTATAAAGGCCGAATATAGTAACGATCATAGTGATATCCTCTGGTACCTACTGGTACTATTAGGGACTCATTCTTCACATGCTTAGTTGAGTTCGCTTCTTGTTGATCCTCTCTCTTAGTGATTTGATGATAATCCCTTTTCTCTTTCACGTTGTATTTGTATTTCTGTATTTTTAGTTCCAGCGATCTTCACTAAGTATGTTCAGTGATCGCTGAAGAACTTGCATTATAAATCTATCAGAGACAGCAATACTTCAAGAAGACAACACTCACACCAAAGAACCTTCATCAAACGTCGAAGACTGAAACTGAAGATTAGAGACCGGCGAGTACCTGATCTGAAGCGGTATTTAGTGATTACAAGCCTGTCTACATATGTGTGAAGACTGCTCAAGCTTCAGTGAATGATGATGAGACCTTCAGCTCATTCCAGCATTCAGCGACCAAAGGAAGCTTGCTTAGCATGATTGTTGTTGTCTTGTCCTTATGCACACAAAGGACAAAACCCATACCCTTACAAAAGTTGTACTGTACGGAGCCGACTAGTCGACTCTTTGTCYACYAAYTTYARGTAAGGATGTCTGCTCTTGAATAGTGCTTTTGTACTATTCACTGTAGCAAAGGACAAGCCTTCCTCTTAAGGCTTGACACGCACTCTAAACCTACCATATT
>NW_020201192.1:34706-37257 GCF_001531365.2 Cynara cardunculus var. scolymus | reverse complement strand
TGTTTTCTTTCTTTCCTTGTGTTTGGCTGTTTTTCTGTATTAGTTTATCTCTTCTTAGATAACCTTATTGCTTATAAATGGCTTTACAAATTGCAAACACACACACACAAAAGATAATGGCTCTCTTGCCAAACCTCCCCGGTTTGTCCGTGACAACTTTAGTCTCTGGAAGAACCGGATGTCCCTCTTTCTGGAAGGTGTGGATCCTGACATTCCACATTACATAGAAAATGGACCATATGTTCCATTTGCTATTGTTCCGGCTGTTCCAGCAACAGCTACGACTGCCGTGATTCCTGAAAGGCAGATTTCAAAGCTTCCACATCAGTGGAGCGATGAGGACAAAAAGAAGATAGCTATAGACACGCGTGCTCGGTCTATAATAGCTATGTCTCTTCCTGATGAGATCTATCACTTAGTGATGAAACTCAAAACTTCTAAATCCGTATGGGACACACTTTGTGTCCAATATGAAGGAACCACTCAGGTTCAATAGACTAGATAGATCAATCTAGTAAGACAGTATGAAAGCTTTCTCTGTGGAAAGTCTGAGACGCTGTCTGAAGTACATCAAAGATTTAATTGCATTCTTATTGATCTTAGGGCTGTCGGCAGGGAATATTCTAATTCTGAAACCTTGACTAAGTTTCTAGAATACCTTCTTGAGTCTTGGGACACCTTTCCCATGTGCCTCAAGATGTCAAATGACATGTCCACTCTTTCTCTTTCTACCTTATACGGGATTCTGCTTAACCATGAGCAATCTCGTCAACTGAAAAAAAATCTTGTAAAAGAATCCAGGGAAATGAAAAGCTCTCCTTTAGCTTTGATCTCTGAAGCTTCTTCAGTTGAAACTTCTACCCCTTTTGTTTCTTCTCTTCCTCCCGTGGTCATCACGGAGATAGATTCTTCTAAGGACATTTCAGAATCTGATCTAACAGATTTTGGTGAGTCCCTGGCACTCCTGACTAAGTCATTTAGAAGGTTTGCCAGCAAAATCAATTTTCACAGATCTCCTCAGCTATCCTTCAGGGAGAAGCCAAAGTCTGAAATAATAGACAAGGCTTCAGCTGTCTGCTACAACTGTCACCGACCCAGACATTTTGCAGGTGAATGCAGATCAAAGAAGACTGCGACGCCATCTTCTAAAGCTTCCTCCTCCTCCTTCAGGACCAAAGATGAAAAATTACTTAAAACTGAAGGAGAAATGCAAGAAGATGAAGAACAACCAGCGAAGGGCTAAAGGCCTTATTGCTGAAGAGCATGACTGGGCTGAATCATCTGATGAATCATCTTCWGACGAAGAGGATAAAGCCTATGTTTGCTTGATGGCCATTGATGATGATGAAGGATCTTCTGAAGCATCTACCTCCTCTGAGCCATCTACTTCTTCTACTCAGGTATGCTTCCTGAATGAACCCTCTTCTAGTCTTTCTACACTGGATACGCTGACGGTTAACCTTTACAATGCCCTCAATAGCAAATCAAAAGCTGAGATGCTTAATGTTGATCTTCAAGAGCAATTAAAGATTTGTCATTCTAAGATCAAAGAATTGACCTCTGTTGAGGAAAATCTCAAAGATCAGGTCATTGTAAACCAAGTCATCACTGTTGAACGTGAGAAAKCTGTYGCTGAGCGTGAGCGAGCAATCGCTGAACTCAAGGCTGAGAAAGCTACCATTGAAGGGTGGTGCAAAGCTTCCCTCAAAGCCTCTGAGATCATTAACGCTCAGATCCTGGCCAAGAAAACGACTGGTCTAGGATTCTCCTATGATCAGGAAGAATGTGTTAAAGACAAGTCCATGCTTAAATTTGGTACCTTTGTATCGTCTATTCCTAACACTTCTTCCTCTCAGTCCTCTTCTTTTACTGAGAGTCATCTTGAAGGAACTCCTTTGAGTTCTGGGTGCAAAGACAAAGGTAAATCCACTGTCACAGCATCCCTTTCTAAGAAGCCTAACAAGTCTAATAGATCTAAATCTATTCCTTCAACTTGTAAAACTTCTTCTTCTTCAGGAGGGACTAGGAAATCTGAATCGCATCAGAAATCTAAATCACAGCTCAAGGTGAACTTTTCACCTAAGAAATCCAATTCCTCAAAGGTTCCTCCAAGAACCAATGAGAAGGGAATCCTTGGAGCTGGTCCCACTTCTAGTCTAATACTTCCTGGCCCTAAAGCTACTCCTAGTTTTAGGAAGTGTAAACACTGTGGTGAAAGAACACATGTTGCCAGTAAGTGTCCTTCTGCCGCGAAAGCTGGTTCACCAGCTTTGTGCAAGAAAGTAACCAAGGCTGTGAAATCAACTAAAGTGAAATCATCCACAAAGGCTGCACCTGCAATCAAGGTGAAGAAAACCGTTGAAGCTTTTTCTTCAGGCTTAGCAAAGACAACTCCTGCTGAAAAATCTTCAACATCAGACGTTGCAATCCCTACCACTAAAGGGTTGTTCCTCTTTCCATTCAAACCTCTTCAGGTTTAATGATGCCATCTTCTGATAATGATTCGTCAGTATCAGATGATGAAGCCTCTAACAAAGCTGGACCCAAATAG
>NW_020201192.1:21674-32684 GCF_001531365.2 Cynara cardunculus var. scolymus | reverse complement strand
ATCACTGAATACTTTCTCTTTTTCAGTGATAAAATGTTTTAAATAAGTTTTTCAGTACCCTTTTAACTGAATGACTCTTCATATTCTTAAAAACCTTTTTGTTTTTAAAAGAAAATAGTTAATGCATCGTCTTTATGACGACATTCTCTGTTTACTATGAGCGACGCTTTGAGACGCGCAAAATGACCTGTCAATACGCTACCTCATTAAATGCCATCCAATCGTGTATGAAAACGTGGCATGTTTTTCATAATGACCACTTTCCCGAACCGTCATCTTTTTCTCTCTCATATTTCTTCTCTCTCCTCTTACCTATAAATATGAGATTTCTTCTTCAGTTTTCTCTTTACGCTTTCAAAATCTTTAGACGAACCTCTGCTAAGATTACTCCAAAGCAAGAACTCTCTCTTCATTTTCAAAGGTCAGATTCTTCTTTCTTACTACGTTATAAGAAATGTGTTTAATCTTGTTAAGAACTTTGTTCTCTTAATGCATTAAACTGTACAGATTTTTAATCATCTCCTTCTTGATTAACAAATCGGTTTTTTCAGACACATTCTACTTGAAAAACCCTAATCTTTTGAGGATTTTTCAAATAAAGTTTTTTTCTTGTTTAAATTTTTTTTCTATAATCTTTGACCATATACTCTGGGTGTATTTCTAACCAATCTGCTTCTTCCTGTTTATTTTATTCTTTAACAATATACAGATGGCTGCCAAGAACGTCATTATTGACGAGATCTCTATCAAGGCCAACAACCACATTGCCTTGTTAGAGATACCCTCCACTAGAGCACATTATCAAGAGGCGGCTGATTTCCTCAAACAGTCGTCCTTAGGATATGCTCTCAACCATGAGCCCCTCATGGTTAAGGAACTTCTTCAGCAGTCTTGGTACACTGCTGAGGTGGTCGAAGTTTAAGACGAGGCTGGACGCAAAATGGAGCAAATCCATTTCACTTTCAACCGCATGGAAGTGAATTTTTGGGTTTCTACACTTCGATCGGCTCTTCGTCTTCCCAAGGGTCCCTTCAACAGCGAACCCTCCTCCACTGAGATCATCACTTTCCTTGATGCCATTGGCTACCAGTGGCCAATGAAGAAGGACTCCAGCGCTCCTCTCAAGTCCTTGACGAAGATTGAGAAAAAYAGGATGTCAACCGTCTRGCAATACCTGTTTTCTCATTTCATCCAGTGCATGGGTGGAAARACTRGWGGTCAGGACCARGCCTCTAGGATCGCCTTGATCATAGGCGTATCTGAGATTCAGCGTCGCAATATAAATTATGYTGCGGTCATTTTCGATGACCTGGTGCTYAAGCTGAACAAGCGCCAGCGAGAAAAGGTGGTGCCTTACACCAGGTTTCTCTCAATGGTATTGACCAAGATTTTCAAAAGTCTTTACCCCAAAGAAGGAAACCTTCCAGCTTTTAGGCTTGGATCCAGGATTCTGGTTCATAAGATGATGGACAGTGATGTGGCACGTTCTTCCATTGTGTCCGTCACTACCTCTTTCTCTCAGGTGGCCATGACAAAGGAAAACCCCCCCGCGTCTAGCCAAGCCACCAAAACCCCTTCTAAATGTTCTTCTCAACCAAATCTTGGTTCTCCTCAGAGAGCCAAGAAAGCCAAAAAGGGGACAACCACGTCACTAGCTAGGGCCTCTCAAAAGGCTTCAGTTATTGAAACTAGTCTTACCCCCGAGGCACTTTCTGTTAACCCTCCTAGCACTTCAGTGATTTCTTCCATCACTGACGTATCAGTGGTACCTTCACCAATCACTTCAGTGACCCAAATCACTGAAAAGTGTAGATATCAGCGCCGCCACCGCTGAACACTCACGTCTCTTCTCAATCATTTTCTCTTCTCCTCCCTCCTTGGTGTTTACACATGTCGATGATGTATCAACGACTGTCCTTCCTGATATTGAGACATACACCACAGGACCTAAGCATACGGATGTCCATCCTCTCGATGATATCTTTGCTCCTGCCAGTGACAATCCTTTTGATGTCATTGAAGGCCCCTCAGGTATTCCATCTTCCTACCCATTCAATTCTTCTAACCTTGAGCCTTCAGCTCACACTTCTTCTTTTGCAGGTCCTTCTCAAGAAGTGACAGAGGAAGAAAGATAGAAAGATGATGGAGGAGATGAAGAAATTGATGATGACTATGATATGTCATCTGATATCAAGCTTCTCCTTCCAGCCGTTGATATCGTCCTCTCCAGAATCAACGAAGTTCAACAAGACATGCCCCACCAAGGCGATCTTTTTTTTTTGTAAGGGTGTCCGGGCCAAAGCCCGACTAATCCCCGACAAATTTGGAGGCTAAACATGGCCTCACTTAAATGTCACCAACACTTCCCTCCCAGGGCTCGAACTCGGGTTCATAACTATGCCATGCCCAAGCCTTTACCACTAGGCTGGAAGGTCTTTGACCCACCAAGGCGATCTTGATGCGAACTTTCTTGCCTTCCAGGCAGATGTTCAAGAAGTTTAGAGTTAGCTCCAGACTCTCCAAGAAGCTGTTCAAGTCAACAACGATGCCATTGATGTTCTTTACAGCAGGGCTGACGGTGCTCAGGCAATAGCTGATTAGCAGACTGGTCTTCTTCAACAAATCCTGGATGTTGTCCGTCAACCAACTCCAGTGATTGCACCTTCTTTCTCTGCCGATGATCGCGCCCATCTCCATGAGACGCGTGAGGCAACGACAACTCTAGCTAATGCTTTGCAAAGGTTGGAGGATTCAATGGTTCTCCAGCGTCAGCGTTTGGACGAACTCTCTGGCCAATTCTCTCGAGCCTTTAGCCAGAGAGGGGGTGATGAGGTCCAATGCTGGTGAATCATCTGATGTTGCTCCTACAGCTTCTCAGGCTGTTGGTCCAGTATCAGCTTCAGTTGCAGTTGAAGCTGAGGCTCTCGAAGCTGAAGCAGTTGTTGCTCCTGTAATCACGACCACCGAAGCTGCTCTAGCTGAGGATGTCGAAGCCATCCCTAGGGATGATGCCCATACCATCACTGTTGCTGGTGATGATGATGATATTGATGAAGATGAAGATGATGATGAAGACGATGATGAACCTGTCATTCCAGACACCGGAGATGATCTAGATGAATATGACTTTACCATCAAGTTCCATAAGCCATTAACCGTCACCAAAGGTGTTGCTCTCGGGGACTCTGCATCCCAGGGAGAGCAAAGGCAAGGTGAATCGACTCTATCAGGGAACCAAGACCCCAAGTCGAAAGGCAAGGCGGTCGCTGAAGAAGGTAACTTGAAGGTACTTTTCAAAATCCGTCAACAAACCTTGTTTGAAGACTCTACCTCTCAGGTAGTGATTACTTCAGAATATCAACTTTATATCCCATCAACAACCTGCGGTCGACTGGTGCGGGTATCTGATCAACCCGTCTCTTGTGCTCCAACAGACCAGCAGATGTCTCAACTGAAGGAGTCATTCGACCAGACTAGAGTAAAAATCCCTCTTTATACCTCTAGTGGTGGTGAGTTTGACTTCTTATCTGAAGCTGAAATTCTCGAGGCATTAAGGGCTGAAGAAGAGCTAGAGCTTCAAAAGAAGCAGACTGAAGACAGCTTAAAGCTGACCAAGTCACTAGCTGCTAAAGTCCTTCCCAAGAAAAAGTCCAAGAAAACGGTGAATGTTGTCCAAGCCCAAGCTAGACTTCTTTCGATTGCAGAAGCTGAACGCAAGAAGAAGCTGAAGCTGGATGATAAGGACAAGCAATGGAGCAAAGCAAAACTGAAAAAGAGACTCAGTCCCCGCCCAATTATCAGCGTCAGCATCAGCAGACGTTCTAAAGACGATAGAACACTGGTCTCAATGCTCATCACCAGGGACAATCTTGATGCCGTTACCGAGTACCCTTCCTACCTTGGCCGYTATGGATACAGCGAATGGATGGAGATCAGGCAAGCCATTCAGCAATCCAAGTCCAGACACAAGACACTTATCGAGGACACCATCAACGAGCTCATCAATAGGATGTCCAGGTATGTCAAGGTTCCTGACCAGCCAACTCTGAAGAAATGTGGGAAGAAGAAACAAAAACTCCATGATCCTAATGAAGGACCATACCTAAGAAACGAACATGAAACAAGGTTCTTCTTAGATGAAATCCTGAAGGTTCATAAGAGTATAGACATTTCTAAGTTGAATCTTGACTTGCCAGATAAGGGTCCCTGTACACCCAACTCTGTGCATTTTAAACCTGAGTTAAGAGTTATATTCCTTAACTATTAAGGTGAAGTCAGATTTCAGAGAATGTCAGAGCTACATCTATGTCCAATGGATCACTTGGTTTATCTTTTGCTCTGGATAGATGATAGCATGCCTGGAAAAGTCGTAGATCTGAAGATACGAAGGGAATTCCTATGTCGAAGAAACCTTGGTGAAGATGTACCTGGTTACATAGATCTAAGTGTTCTAGAATAAGATTCCCTTTGTAACAACAATCCATTTTTCCTTGTAACTTCATGTACTATATCTCCTTTCAGTGATTATACTTATATTCTGTAAGTTCTGGACATGTACTGTAATACTTGTAATATTTCCCATTTTAATAAAATGAGTATTACATGTACTTCACTGAAAAAGATCCCTGAAAAAAGTAATAGGGACACAAGTCTATGAGTTCTAGTGTTACTCTTCGCATTCACTAACAGTCTATAAGTCAGTGAATAAGCTTTCATTTTCAGTTTTCGTACTTGTAATTTTCTTAGATATAATTTAAGAAAACTTCTCAAGCTGAGACTAACCAAACTGAAAAAGATGCTAAAATAGTAAAAAAGGATATACACTTTGTATATAACTTTTCCTTACTATTATTTGATAAGATAACTTTTTTTATGTTATCTTGTTATCATCAAATAGGGGGAGATTGTTTATCCTCTCTATCAGTGATTTGATGATAATCCATTTTCTCTTTCACGTTGTATTTGTGTTTCTGTATTTTCAGTTCCAGCGATCTTCACTGAGTATGTTTAGTGATCGCTGAAGAACTTGCATTGTAAATCTATCAGAGACAGCAATACTTCAAGAAGACAACACTAACACCAAAGAACCTTCATCAAACATCGAAGACTGAAACTGAAGATTAGAGACCGGCGAGTACGTGATCTGAAGCGGTATTTAGTGATTACAAGCCTGTTGACATATGTGCGAAGACTGCTCAAGCTTCAGCGAATGATGATGAGACCTTCAGGTCATTCCAGCATTCAGCTATCAAAGGAAGCTTGCTTAAACACGATTGTTGTTGTCTTGTCCTTATTCACACAAAGGACAAAACCCAAACCCTTACAAAAGTTGTACTGTACGGAGCCGACTAGTCGACTCTTTGTCCACCAACTTTAGGTAAGGATGTCTGCTTTTGAATAGTGCTTTTGTACTATTCACTGTAGCAAAGGACAAGCCTTCCTCTTAAGGCTTGACACGCACTCTAAACCTACCATATTGCATTAAATGGACATGTAATGCACTGGGTATAAATAGAAGTGTTTCTTCTCCATGCAGAGAGCGTGCATTTCTCTCTCTAACCTAATTCTTACTTCAAGCATCTTCTAGCTTAAGTAAAGGATCTTTCTTTTAGCAACTTCTTTTCTTGTAATTGCTAAAGCATTGTGTGTAACCAAAGATTGTTTAGATAGGTTTTTATTACCTTATCTTTCCGTAAACAATCTTGTAAAATCTATATTGATCTTCTCTATCAATATATATTTTAAATTTGAAAATACTGTGTTTGTATTCATCCCCCCTCCCTTTCTACAAAATGTTTCTCTTCTTGTAGACCCTTATGGGACCAACACTCCTTTATTCGACACCTCTTTCTCGAATGGAAATTTCCCAATAGTCAAGGTAGGACGAAGAATAACATTAGTGGGTATAAGRAGAAGCAGTAGGAGAAGGAGTGTAATCAATATTGAATGGAGTTTATKTAGACTGAAAGCTTAGTAAACTAGATATTGATAACACGCTCAACAATCTGCACAATTTTTCATCGAATACCTCGACTTCCACAACGGAAAAAATAGATGTCTGTTCTATGTTCCTTGGGATGCCTTATGCAAAACTTTCCACATGTTATGAAAATGGTGTTGATTTCCTTTGCCTTTGACCTGAGATGACCTTTGCTTGTTTGAACCTATGTTGGATTCTTCCCTCATGTACTTAGTTTCTTTTCTCGGTTCCACTATTTGGTTGTGGATCTTCTCTATTACCTTTGTGATTCCGAAAACACTTCCCCAACCTTTAGATATCTACTTTCAGACCATGTACAAATCGATATGTCTTTTGCTATTTTGTAGGTACCTTGTGACTGCAAATCTTAACTTCCCAATTCCTTACACTAGCTGTCAGCCACGAAAAACCAGTCTCAATCATTTAATGAGTTTCCTTTAAGGCATCATTCAAGGTATTGCTTAGCATTTATTTGGTTCAAATGTATTTTGTTTCAAAATGTAAATCAACACTATATATATCACATGTAGTGTTCTATAATAATATAATATTAAGGGAAAAGTTTAAAAAATCCAACGGACTTTCTCATTTTGAATGATTAAATCACTAAACTATTTTTTAAATGAAAAAACCGTTGACCTTTATAATTTTGAATGATTGAGTCCCTAAACTTTTTTATTTGAATAAATAACCCATGGAACTTATAAGTATTGGTTACTTACATCTTCTTAACCCAAAAAGCTACCCGAAACTTGGCTAGTAAGTCTTTGAAGTAAAAAAAAATCAATTTATCATTTTCAAATCTTACGTCATTCAAACCCTTCCCGTCACCTCATCGTCATCCACTCTCTATCATTGTCCGTCACTATTGTTGGCCCTTGCCATTGATCTCCCTTTTTTTATTTTTGGATCCGCGTCTTTTTTGATATTCTATAAGTGCCCCATTAAATTGTTATAAAAAAATAGAGAACGAAGGCATGGCCGACGACAATGATGGATAGTGTGGAGAACGGACAATGTTGCGGAAGCGACAAGGAATGGGGAGGGACAGTGATACAGTTGTGTGAAAGGGTTTTGAATGACGTAAGATTTGAGAACTGTAAACTCGTTCAAAATTTTCTTTTTTTACTTTAAGACATTCCTAGCTTAATTATTAAAAAACATACAAGTAATCATTTTTAAAATTTAAATAATGTCTTTATTATAAAAATACACATAAACTTAAATCATTAAAAACAAAAATATTCAATGGTTTTTTTATTTAAAAAATAATTTATAAAAAAAAACTTAATTATTTTCACTAATAAAAACACCATATATGTTTGACTATTTGTTTTTACTTTCTGATTTTAGCATATTCCGAGAGAGAGAGAGAGAGAGAGAGAGAGAGAGTCCCCAATACAAAAACAGGGAAGGAGTGTTTGACGACATAAAACCTAATCAAACCAAAAGTAGGGATGAAGAAATATTATTGTAATGTGACAAGTGGGCCACCTTTTCATCAATTTTGGCAACTTCCACGAGTACTTTATTGCTGCCACATCCGCCGACGGAAAACGACAAATATCAGATTCAACACGTACACCACTCACTCTCACTCACTGCTTCTCTTTAACCCACTCACAGATTTCTCCCCTTTTTTTTTTCTTCACAAGTACATATGCTTTACATTTACAAGAAACCATGTCAGATTCAGGATTTTTGTTTAGTAAAATCATCTTTAAGATAGATTAAAGACCCGTAAAATCGTCCGATGTGTTTTTAACCTAATTACAACGTTTTTGAGGGAATTTTATAGTTTTTTGGTTGATTTCAAGGGATTTTTTAGTGTTTTTGTCGATTTCGAATAATTTTTTTTGATTGATTTCAGTATATATTTTTGGTTAGAGTAACGGTTTCGATTGGGGTTGGGGCTCGTGGAAAAATGTAATTGGGGGAAGTGAAGGGTAAATCATGTAAAACCTAAATTTTAACCTATGAATTTTTTATTTTTTTTTAGTTTTTGACTGGGGTCCTTTTCCTCCTCCTTTTTGCCATTACATCCGCCCCTGATTCCAATTCATATAAATTAACAATATCTTTAATTATAAACTACGTTTTTAAGACATGATTCAATATCACATAAATAATAATTAGTTTTTTTTGTACCTACTATTATTATATGTTTGTAGATGAAAGATCGTGTGAAAATGAAAGTTAAGATGGGAAACGTAAGAAATGATTTGAACCCTTTGATCACCTTTAATCTCAAACCACTCATGATACGGTGATTGATCTGGTGCATCTCATCTTAATGTGCATCTAAATATGGATATCACTTCTTACGATTTTCATCTTAACTCTCATTCTTACCAGAACCCAACTCTATAATGTATATGTTTTACAAGAACTTACGATTTCATGAACAACATTTACTATGGATATTAATAATATATCAGTCGCTTTGTTTATTAAGAAAAGGTTGAGTATGAGAAGAGTGTCAGCTTTAACAGGATGTCATTTAATAATACATATACGACCTACGTTAGCAGGTATTCTGTATACATTATTTATCCAATTATATTTTATTAAAAGAAGCCAATAATAAACCTTCTACTATACCATTCATGTTTTGTCATAATCGTCACCTTTATGATTTCATTATTATTAAAGTACGTTCAACAAATAATTTAATACTTCTATTTGTTCATAAATAATTCAACTAATATGTCACAGTCATGAAAACTTATATTATTTTAGACTTTTTCAAAAACAAAAAATAAGTACAAAATATAATTATTTTCCAGCTGGAGTAAACTTAATCTGGTTAACGATATTCGAAATCATCATATCGGTTTTTCATTGGTCAATTCCATTTATATCTCCTCTTATGATGTAAAGATACAATCATACGTATTTATGATATTTAATAATATGAGTAAACCCAAAAATATTCAATATTGAGCTTATTTTGAGGGTATTAATGAAATGGTTGTAATAGTGTAATTTGTAGAAAAATGCATTTTGAATGTATTTTAGTTAACATATAAGGTATAAAGTGTATGTATTAAAAATCATCTCGTAGTATATTGGTATATAATAACATGATTAAATCCAAAAATATTTAATATTGAGCTCATTTTGAAGACACTGACGAAACGATTACAATGATATAATTTATTAATTTAGAAAATAGCAGACAAATTAAAACTTCCAAATCTTTTAAATAAAAAAGAGCTTCAATAACAAAATAATTAAAGCTTACAATAAAAGGAAGACAGTAATATGTATCAGAGTTTTAAATGAAACTATTTAATTTATAAAGAGAATTAGAACAAGTTGGGTGTTACTAAAACCACCAAGTCTGCTATAATTCAAAAACCAAATTAGGCCTCTAAAGCCATCCTAGTAGGGATCTTCTACGAAGCTCCCAAACGCCATTCAGGTCCATCTAAGACTTGATATAAGTGTCGACAAAATGCCTCATAAAACACTTGACTATTTTAAGTAAAGTCAATTGAAACCACATAAGTCGAGTAGGCATATTTTCCAATATTTAGCAAATACATGACACCTATATTATGAATCGGTCCATAAACCAACACTTTATTCAAACTTAATAGCCAAAAATGCCCAGAATCGTATGGTTTGTATTTTAAAAATCTCCACCAAAGCCAATGAAGACGTTTACCAGATATGTATACGCTTTTGATAAAAAAGGATTAATGTCATTGTCAAAAACTCATAAACTGCGTAAAATATCAAACAACATTTGACCCCAAATAACGTCAATGAACCTTTGAACTCGTTCAATAATTCCATGAAATCATTATAGACACAAGACATCCTTACAAATGTTTAAATAACAATATTGCACCAAACCATTCAAATATTCAAGAAAACTCGTTTGAAGTAAGATATATCATTTATTGTCTTAAACACCCAATGAACATAATTTAAAATTTTCACGACTTTATAGCCCAAATGCACAAATATTCACAAAATCATCAAATTATTGAAATAAACCCGTCAATATGTATTTGAAACCCAAAATGGAGGTATTTTGACGTGTATATAGTTTTGCAAAGTAAGTAGAACTCATTTTATTAAATTTATGCAAAATCTAGATTTTATCCCAAATCTTGAGCTTCCTATGGTGAAGATTTGAAAATCTTCAAGCGATACACTCAAATTTGAAGATCCAAAACTCTCTAGAACAGTTTTTTACTCTAGAAACTCTAGTAAAACACCACAAAGAGGATAAGGAGGATGGAGATGCAAAATACCAAACCCGAGGATAAAAAACAAAGATTTAGATCTTACCTTTGAACTTCTAGAAACTCCAAACCAATAAGGAAGATTTACTTCTCTTTGTTCTCCCCTTAAACAGATTCAAAAAACGAAACCGTAGCTTTGAAATAGCCCAAATCTGACAAGAAAAGAAGAAGTAATGATCAAACAAAGAAAAATCCCAAAAGTCTATTTTCATGATTTTGTCTGCGACCGAAGTCGCAAGCCAAGTCCCCGTGCCCAAACAGGCCCAAAACAGAAAGTCCCACAACCATGTCATGCCACGGTCCCATGCTACCCACGTGCCTGCCGTTTTTTTCCGACCGTTGTCCTGGCCGTTTCTCGACCATCTCCCTGGCCATCAATCAACCGTTTACTAAATTCAATTTCTTAATGGTTACAATAGAATTACGGGTGTTACATTTGTTAAAAAAGAAACGTATTTATTTAACGTTTCTTAGTTGATATACGATATGAATATTAATATAATATTATGTAAAATAAAAAATAAAAAATAAGATATAAAATAAGTTAATTAAATAATTATAAGGGTATAAAATGTAATTTTAAATTTAAAAATAATGACATTCGATCAAGTTGAATTGTTTGAGGAAGACAGTTGGATAGAAGTAAATACGAAGATATATAGAAGATATGTTTAGCAACCCCTTTTTATTATAAATCGTTTAGTATATCTTTACATTGTAAAAATAATTAATTTTACAAAATATTATTTAAATATAAACAAGAAAACCATGTAT
>NW_020201192.1:16766-20034 GCF_001531365.2 Cynara cardunculus var. scolymus | reverse complement strand
TTGTTATTTTTGTTTAATAATCTTAATGGTATGTTATATATATATATATATATATATATATATATATATATATATATATATATATATATATATTTATATATATATATTTATATGGTCCTACCCCACTTGTCTTCTCCAACAATCCAACATCCACCACCTTCTACCCTTCACATCAGTTTTCAACTACCCAACAGTTATTGATTTTCAACCATGAAAAACAATGCATACATCTCCACATAAACTGCCAATTCACGAACATTAGCCTACAACTTCAAGCATTTGGTAGTCGATTCCGTGTGGGATCCAGTACGGGAGTTGGGATGGGGTTAAAGCAAGATCTGCACCATGGATCCAGTACGAGAGGGTTCCAAAGAGATTTTAGAAGAAGACGAACAACTGTTGTGTAAACCAGAGAAGAGACCCTTTGTATTAATTGGTGGTGATCGGTGCTGATAGTGGTTCAGTAATAGAGTAGCAAGATGAAGGGTTAGGTAAGATGCAGGTGGTAGTGGATGTTGATGACAGTTTGAGGAATATGATGCAGGTGGTGGTCGACAATAATGGTGATTAGTATTCTAGTCTTGTAAAAAAGAAGTAAAAAGACCAAATTACTCCTAACAAAACCTTCTTTTTTAACAGAATTATTTTGAGGGACGGAAAAAGCAACGAAATACAAAGACCAAGAACAAAAATCGTTATAAACAAACTTTTACTTTAATTGATTAAAATAATAAAAAACAATTAGGTTATATGAAATTCATTTATGAATAGGGTCCTCTCTTAACATGTTAAATGTGAGATTTTGAATATGGCCTCCAAAATTTTGGGGCCCAATTTTACATATATTTGGGGCATTTTCATCAATCTGTGTAAAACTATAATCCAAATTGTTTAGGTTCAAATTGTTAATCGTTTAGGTTTTATATAAATTACTAATGATTTAGGTTTAGGTAGGTTGAGATTGTTGATTGTTTAGGATCAACGTTTTTTTGTGCTTAACATACGTATTCTTATGTAATGCTATCAAAAGTTCTGGATGTAACAAGGCATCCAAAAAAATTGAAACACTCTGTTTATGAATGAAAAGAGATGTGGTAGGACTTGTTATGTGAGTTTAAAATGAATTATTGAACATGAACCCAAATCAAGAGTAAATTAAGGAAACTTATTTTAGTTTTTATTATTTGGAACTTATTTATAAAATGGTTATTTTTTTTATTAACCTGGATATTCAACCCACTATGCAAGCCGACTAATCCCGAGACAGTCACCTGCTTCGTAGGTAGCCCGGAATCACTGCATTTGAACCTTCGTAGCCACAAGAGAAGTTCATCAAAAATATGAATCGAGTAAAATACATTTTAGACAAAAATAAAATAATTTTATTTATTAATATTTATGCAACTAATTAGAATCAACCAAGGAAACAAACGATTGCATGTTTCCTTTCATGGGGCAGCCCAGCTAACCAAGTCCATACAATACTAATTAATGCTAAGCCCAAGTGCAATTGTGTTTTTTGTATGAGAATTATAGAGATGTTTTTTCAGTTAATCGATACAAGTTAATTGCCGTTACTATAAGATTAATGAATTCAGAAATTTTGATGATGGGTTGGAATTTAAGGAGGGTTTGGTTTATAAAATGTTTTTAATGGAATTGAATCTGATGAAATTTGAAGGAATTTGACCGTACGTTTGATTGGTTGAATCCAACAAATGAATTGGAATTGTGTAATAACCGGTAATAATTAAATTGGTAGAAGTTTTTGATAAAGGATTAAACTTTGTGTTAATTCTTGAAGGGTTGTGTATTTAGAAATAAGTGTTAGCATTGTAATTATAGTAAATATAATAGTCGTCGATTTAGAATCAGTCTCCCAGATTTGTAGCTAGTTTCCTGTTTTATTTCAACATCTCTTGTATTTATATTTGTAACGGTTTACACTTTGAAATTAAATGAATACATTCCTACATGGTATCAGACACAAAAACCTAGACAACTTTCTGATGGTGTTAGTCCCAATTTTAGTGTTAAAACTATGAAAAATAAAACTTGGGTGCAAAAGTAGGTTAATCATTATTTCTTGTATTTCCCTATAAACATAAGTCCTCTTCCCCATTTGTAATTTGTGAAAGTAAATACCCTATCATTTMCAATCTATGTAAGATTAGTGACCACGATTAATCATTTGACTATGATTCTCTCTTCATATTGATTAATTGTTGATTTATTTACAAAAATGTTTTATTCTAAATTGTTTTTGCTTTACATATTTTGTTTAGATCATTGATTTAATATGACATCTGCTATCCAACAATTGGTATCAGAATAGAGTGATTATTCTTAATCAATTCGATCGAATATGTTAATTTCATCTCATTGAACCCTGTTTATTTCATCTCATTTTTAGATATTCATTATTCATCATTTTTGTACCCTGTTTTCGAATTGTTCTCGAAAATTTAACTCAAATCTGTGTTTGAATCTGATTGTCTTCAAATCCAGTTTTGACTTGTCTCATATTCCCTTCAACAAGTATATAATTATTAGATCTGAAATGTGGATGGTAGTTGTGGAAGAAAAATCAAAGCAAATTTGTTAAAAGTTGATTATGCACACAAGGTGTTTGATCAACTACTTATGAGAGATTTGATTTCTTAAAATGACACGATGAAGAATCATATCGGATGTCAAGAACCAAAGTTTTTTAAACCAGCACTTCGATTGTGATTTGGTTGTGCAAAAAGTGATTCAATTTAATGGCGATTAATGAAAAATCAAGATGCTGACAGATTTACGATGTTGTTCTATATCATTCATATATTACTCATAATGACACCAATTGAGGCGATTTAGATGGTCGTCGATAGATAACAGATGGATCTATAATTGTCATGTTTTGTGTTTTCAGAGATTCAATTTGTAGAAGGGTCATATGTATCATTGAAGTGGAATGTAGTGTGTTAAGGCAAAGCTATTATACATCGAGTTATGTTTGCTTCTAGATATGGAGGCCCAGAGCTTTTGGTATATAGGTCTAGAGCTTTTGGTATAATAGTCCATAGCCTTTGCGATAAAGGTCTAGAGCCTTGATGAATTACATGCCTTAGATCAGAAAATGCACTCATTCAGAAGCCAACACATTGAATCAAAAGTTGTTGGACATATCTGCACGACTATGATAGATGAATCATATCTTATTCGTCCGAGCTCTAGAAAAGGTGAATCTGTAACATCCCGTCCCACATCGGTTGGTGAGGAGAAC
>NW_020201192.1:6258-16223 GCF_001531365.2 Cynara cardunculus var. scolymus | reverse complement strand
CAGAAACAAAACCGTGCGACTACTGCTTTGTGGTATAGCGGGCAGGTTAGTCAAAGCGGACAATATCATTGCTACGGGGTTCTGGGGGCGTTACAGAATCCAAATTCAGTGAATAGATAACAGACCACTATACACTTTTATGTTTTGAGTTTCACAAAATCCAGAGCAATCATGGCGTAAACTAGTGTCAAAGTTGGTGTAACATTGTTGGATAGTAACCTTCTTTGCTAATGTAAGTTTCAATGACCAAAGGTAGCTATGCGTTCATATCCAGAGTTACCGATGTGCTCTAGACCAAAACCTAAAATAGTTTATCTTCTCTCTCCCTCAATCACACAACCTAGCCGCCACCACTCAAGCGAGTAAAACTCCGTAACCATTGTGGCGCTCCCAAATCTGATCATCACAAATATAATCATTTATGTGGTAGTATTCTTCGACGTTATTAGAACCAAAATCGCTGACCTCTCTTTGCCTCTCATGTTCCTCTTATCCGGCCTCCATGTCAAAAGCACCACAATAGGCAACTTCTTCTTCTTGTCCCTTCTATAGGGTTTTTTGTTTTCCATTGTTTGAATCGTTTGTCATACAGACATGTAGGGTTGATGTTGGTTTTTGTTAGGATTTTAGATTTTGATATTAGGTTAGGTTTCTTGATTTGCTTTCAAGTTAGGTTGTTTTATATTGACTCTTAGGTTAGGGTTCTTTTCATCACCAATTCATCAATTTCATTATAGTGCAACAGGTGTTCACAGTTAATGTGGTTACAAAGTTTTCATAAAGTGTCAAAAATATGTTCAAATTGTAGTAATGGAGGTTTGTTTAGCGTTTCCTATAAATTATCCAAAATCTGTAGACATATTGTAGAACTCATATGTGTTCATAATGTCATATCTATATGTCTTGAATCTGTGAACTTCCATGGTATTGAACTTGTTTTATGAAGATATTGTGAATTTAAATGTAGGAACATATTGTGAACCTGATTGTATGTTCCCCTTGTTCACGTCTTCTATGAACACCATTGATTTCGGGAGAGGAGAGAGATTTTATTAAAATGCCTAGTTTGCTTTTAAATAATACAAAGCGATAATTAGGGAATTTAGTTGTAAAAGAGTTTATTATTAATTATTTATGTTTATTAAATATGTTGTGAGGCTGAAATTAGATCTCACATTTCTCACAAACTAGAGGAATCTGAAAAGAAGCACCCCCCCCCACACACACACATATATATATATATATATATATATAGGGTTGGATTCCAGTGAGAAGAAGAATTAAGGTGAGAAGTCTAAGAAGGGATATCCACCCTTAGATGCACCGAGATGAGATTAACTGAATCAATCTTCATATCAAGCGCGATTTATTGATGAGTTTGAGATTAAAGGTGATCAAGGGTCCATATCCCTTCTTACGTTTTTCACCTTAACTCTCTTTTTTCTCATGATCCTTCGCTTATGTGTGTGTATGTGTGTAGGGTTGGGTTCTAGTGAAAAGGAGAATTAAGTTGAGAAACGTAAGAAGGATCTTTACCTTGGATGCACATTAGAATGATATGCACCGAGATGCACCACATCAATCCCCGTATCAAGCTTGGTTCATGGGTGAGTTTGAGATTAAAGGTGATCAAGGGTCCAAACCCCTTCTTATGCTTCTCACCTTAACTCTCCTTCTTACATAATCCTTCGCCTATAGATATATAGCCATAGGTTTATTTGAAAAGTGATAAGTATTTGAGAAGTAGAGAAGTGATCTTAGCCCTTCATCTGGTTAAGATTTGTGGCTTTGATTGTGAAGCACCAGATAATTCCTCTCGTGGTATGTGGAAGATAGAAGGGTAATTTTGTAAGTTTTACAAATAGGAGGCAAAACAAGTTCATGTGTGAACTCGTATGATTCACATATGAAATATATGTTCATATGTGAATCGTGTAATTCACATATGAACTATTTAATTGATTCACATATAAACCCGTGTGGTTCACATATAAACTAATTAACTGATTCACATATGAACCTATGTAGTTCACATATTAACTTATGAAGTGACTCATATATGAACTAATAAAGTGATTCACATATGAACTAATTAACTGATTCATATATGAACTTGTGTGATTCACATATGCACTTATGCGCATTTGTTTGCCGTCTATTTTTAAAAGTTATGAAATTACACCTCTATTTTTTGCTTGACCAATCGAAGCCGCAAATATTGAACAGTCAAAGCCATAATTCGTGACCAATCTTGATTGTATAAAGGGCTAAGATCACTGCTTTCTTCTCAAATATTTATCACTTCTCAAATGAACCTCTTCATATATATATATATATATATAGAGAGAGAGAGAGAGAGAGAAAGAGAAAGAGAGAGAGAGAGAAAGACTTGAGATCACGTGAGACCATTTTTTTATACTTGAAACTTCACAACAAAACATTGTGAAAGTAATCTTCACAGCAAAACACTATGAAGGTAACATTCGTAGTGTTTTTGCTATGATGGTTTATATTATTTTAACCTTCATAGTGTTTTTCTATGAAGTTTCAAGTGTAAAAAAATGATCTCACGGATCTCACACAAACAACTTGTTCTCACGTGAAACCAGCCATATATTATATATATATATATATATATATATATATGAAGAGAGAGGGGAAGATCTTGCAATAAGTTAAACATTTTACAGGAAGGTGAGAAGTTCAATATCAAATATGATTACACTTCTTTGGGTGAGTTTTTAATCATGTATGATTAAACGTCGATGTGATGTCAATGCAACATGTGTTTAATCATTTATGACTAAACTTGTATATCATGAGTGTAATCATATATAATATTGAAGCTTTTCGTCTTCTTGTAAAAAGTTTAGCTTCTCGTTTGAATCTGACCCTATGTATATACCCTATAAAATGAGAGGTTCAGGGAAAAACCCTAGATAAATGAAAAACTAAAAAAACATCTTATATATCAACCATTATATCCAATAATCTTGAATGTGATTAAATGAACGCTTGCAATAATATTTTTATAATTAAAAAAACCTCATGCCCTCTATTTTTTATTCGGAAAAAGACATTAAAAAAACTAAATTCAAGCAAAATAAAGTACAAAAAAAAAAAACAATCATATTTTTCTCGTTAATTTGACATCTATATAGATATACTTTTAATCTATTTTTTCGTTATTTTTTTGGGTATACAAACATCATATATTTTGAATTTATATATGCATATTTTATGTACAATTTTTGTTTTTTTACACAGAAAACTATCTGTTTTTTGGATTATTATTATTTTTAAACAAGTTACATCCTTTTGTCAATGATGATTTCCTTCAAAAATCCTGGTGTTTTATTAAAAATCCTTTAGGTGTGTTTGGTTTGCAGAGACTTGGATTTAATGGAGGGATTTAGATTTGGATGAAATTTGGATTCGGAATGGATTTGAAATCCTTTTATGGTTGTAGGATTCGAAATGGATTTAAATTCCATTCCTTTATAAACCATGTTTGGTTTGTAGTATTTGTATTGGGATTTAAATTTTAGTCATCCTTAACTACCATGCACCTATAAAAATTCCAAGCACTAGCGCTCTGTACAAGAAGGTATCGGTTTAAATTATATTCAGTTTTTGAACTTTGTATATGAAATCTGACATGACTTGGATTTAAATTACCAACCCTTTCCATAGGATTTTCAAATCCACCAGTCATGGGATTTCAAAGAAATCCTTGGATTTCAAATCCTAACAATCCTGTAAACCAAACATGGGATTTGAATGCATTTCAAATCTAATTTCTCTCAATTCTATTTCATCCCTGCAAATCAAACGACCCCTTGCACTACAAGAAAATTAAGTTTATAGGACGCCGCCAACTTCAAAGCGTCTTAATAGACTCATTTATATGACTCGATTTATAGGACCAAACATACTGGGTCATATCTAAAGGCGTTGTAATAAGTTTATAGGACGCTTTTGGACGTCTTAAAAAGTTTTTTAGGACACTTTTAATATAAAATGTCTCATTAGTTATTTTATAGGACATTTTTAAAAGTATCATATAAACACATCTTTTTATAGGACACTTGTTTTTATAAGACACTTTTTCACATAGTGTCCTATAAAATATCTAATATGACACTTTATATTAAACGCGTTCTAAAAACCTTGTTAAAACGCTCAAAAGTGTTCTATAAACTTATTACAACACTTTTATAGATAAGACTATATTTTTGGGTCCTATAAATTGAGTACTAAAAAGCAGTATATTAGGACGCTTTAAAATTGATGACGTCCTATAAACTCGATTTTATTATAGTGTTAATGATCATAAGTAATAGCAATTTTGTGGGTGATTTTCTTCTTTACCCATGAAAGTTTGAACAAGAGACTTTCATCGATGCATTCTCTAACCACAGTGCCTCCACCAAGGGATTCTCAAAGGCATTGTCCTTCAGTCACTACAACAAAATCGAGTTTACAGGACACTCTCAATTTCTAAGCGTCCTAATAAACCTCTTTATAAGACTTAGTTTATAGTACCAAAAAATAAAGTGTCATATCTAAAGGCGTTGTAATAAGTTTATATGACATTTTTTGACGTCGTAATAAGTTTTTTAGGACACTTTTAATATAAGGCGTCCCATTAGCAACTTTATAGGACAATATTTGAAAAACTATCATATAAAAACAAGTGTCCTATAAAAATTTGAGTTTATTAGACACTTTCTCTAAAGTGTCCTATAAAGTTGCTAATGTGACATTTTTTATTAAAAATGTCCTAAAAACTTGATAAAACGTCCAAAAGCGTCATATAAACTTATTACAACGCCTTTAGATAAGACACTTTATATTTTTGGTCATATAAATTAAGTCCTATAAAGCAGTCTCTTGGGACACCTAGAGATTGAGGGCGTCCTATAAACCCAATTTGGTTGTAGTGAGTGAAGTCCATCTAAAAGGTAGTGAGGTCAAGCTAACTAGTTGTTTGTTTGTTTTTTTAAACTATTTCTTTAATCTTTATTATATATTTAAATAAGACATATAAGAGCTGGTTCAAATAAGAACGCTAACTATTTAAGAGAATAAGAAAAAAATAATAATTAATGTACAAAATCATACAAAATTCACGTACAAAATCATATATGATTCACACACACAGAGACACATATACATTCATGTACAAGATCATACATGATTTACACACACATTTATATTCACGTACAAAAATCATACATGCCCAATTTATTTAACGATGACTAATTACTTGGGCTTGGTTACGGATGGCCGTCTCTAGACATGAATATATGCTACACCTTTGTTTTCATGTCGAAGGTCATCATGTTGATTATAAATAAACTCATTACATAGAACATTATATTGATTATGGAAGTGTAACACAATTTAGTGTAAATAGTGTTATTAACACATCTAATACGCCATGATTAAACATAAATTCCATCTTCATTCGTTAAGATTGCCATTGCCAACAAATGAGATACATACATGATCAATAATATAACTTAAAAGTTCAATAAATGTATCATAGTTTCATGCATGCCTAACAGTGAGTAAAACATGTTACCAGTTATCGTGCTTGTGAGGCCTCATGCCTCAATGTTAATTGCACATATGGTGTACACGGTGCGCGAGAGCTTCAAGTATTGTTTCTATGTCCATTTCTGCTCCCTACCGTAGATGAACCTTAGGAACATACTATAGTAGTTAACATACCTTTCAGTTCATCTTGAGTTACACCAAATAAATGCGAAAACACCATTTCCACATTGAGACATTGATGAAACCATTTAGGGTGGAAAGAAAACTTTGTATTAGGAGATCCAAAGAATATGGTTTGCAACTAAAAAAATACATCTAGGAAGCCAAAAAAGAGTCCTGATAGCAGTACCACAAATTCCATCAAGCTTTTATCTCTTTTGATTTTGTGGTAGATGCTTGTCTATATCACAAGTTAGGTGTGAGTAAATATATCTTTTGGGATTTGTATGTGGATGATATTTTACTTACTACTAATGCTATAGACATTTTGCATGAAAAATTTTCTTCCTTGATTTTGAGCATGCCTAATTTGTGTGAAACGAAATAGATCTGGGGCTACTCTATGCTATCACAAAAAGAGCTATATCATTAAACTCATTAGTACATATGACATGCACGATTAAAAAGCATGTGACACACCTATCCCTAAAGGAGGCAAATTCAATCTATTAGTACATTAAAAAAGTTGAAAGTGATAGGAGTAATCAATCAAACAACCATAGAATTATATATATATATATATATATATATATATATATATATATACTAGTGGTGTACCCGCGCGATGCAGCGCGGGTGAATCACAATTCTGAAACATTAGTTTAGTCTTGAATCATGAGTTTGTTTGGCTATTTTCAAGTCAACTAAAACATAAAGTTGAAGGTTAATATGGTGTATTAGCAAGATCGATTGGAAAAATAATTGAAACACATGTTGAGTTTCTAAGCCCATATAAAATTGAAGGGTTGGGGTGGGGTACATGCAGGATCTGAAACCCTTTCTGATATTGTTGCTTCAAATTTCAGTTTACTTCAAGAGAAATATGAACTTTGAATTTGAATTTGAGTTCAAAATAAGAAACAAACAAAACGTCAAACAACTCTTGAAAGACCAAACATAGATTGTTCATGTAAATATGGTTTATTTAAATCTGAAACTTTAACCAAACAAATGATATGTTTTAAGCATTTGTACATTATGCATAATAGTGTGTACTTAAGAGATTTTCAAATCTCTTGCATAAATTGATAGTACTTGATGCTTTAAGACTTATAATTAAGACTTTTGATCTAAATACTTATTAATATAATACAGATAATACATACACGAATACTGAAAGGCAATTGGATTATTAAGGATATTTGGTTTCATAGTATTTGTATCACAAAATAAAAGGATCTTAAAAGTTCTATTTTATAATTTTCCATATAACGATTTCATCCAAAAAAAAATGGTTGCATATTATGGAGCTGTTTGATTGGTTTTTTTTATCAAGTATCATATAAATAAAGTTGTCTGCATTAATTAATCTGTCTATATAAATTTAAAAAGTTTTTATTTCAAAGTGTTCTTTCATGTATATAGAAAACGCATGGCAAATCRAACATATCCAAACCTCCAATTTGTTAAGGTACTTCTTTCCTTATTGTATGCGAGTAATACAAAAATGAAATACTACAAACTGCATGCTTTATGGTGCTACAGCTTGGGGTGATAACAAGTCCTCTAAAATCCAAACCACCAATAGCAATAGGAAATGCAAGACAACATACAGACTTATAAGGAGTTGAAATTTATTTCAATGTGTTAGCGACATCGATAACAAAACGATAACGTACATCAGTTTTTGCTAGACGCTCCATGGCTGTGTTGATATAGTCTATCGAAATGAGCACGATTGCGGCTGTGATATTGTGTTTTGCTGCAAAATCTATCATCTCTTGTGTCTCCTTTATCCCTCCAATCAAACTTYCTCCCACCAGCTTCCTCCCTGCCATGCCATGCCATCATAAAAACCTTGTTATTACTATAAACTCCCAACAATAAGCATCTTCTCATTGCTTTCTTATACAATGAAAATATGTGAAACCCCGTCAAATTACTTTCCAAAAAGAACCCTTGAGAGGAAACATAAGGTTCCAACATACATTGAGCAGAAATAGTTCCAAGTCTGCAGATGTGGGACTCTAATAGAAACAATTTCATCTCTACGGTTCAATGTTGAATGATTTGGTTGAGATATATATGATTTCCATAGTACAATAACGCCCATCTTAAAATTTAAGATTTACCTTTATACGAAGGTCTTGACTAATTTTGGCCGAGGCCTCTATAGGCAGAGAGCTTCTTCTCCACTGAGCCGATGATGATAATGATGATGATGATGATGATGATATCAATGGAGGCTGAATCAAGAGCTTCCGCTGCTGCTAAAAACTCGAATAAGTCAAACAAACACTAATGACCACACTGAATTAAAGCTTTGCAGTTGGATTCAAACCAAAATCGTATTTAGATTCAAAATCTTACCCAGAATTAGAATCGCCATTGCAGTTGTAGGGAAGCAAGATGCGACACAGGAAGAGTGGAGGACGAAGGCTAAACATTAAAAGTAGAAAACCAATGATAACTGTCTACAACAAAAAAATAACACATAAAAACAAAGCGAAAGCAAAAAGAAAGGATTTTCAGGAATTCATTAACCTTTCCAACCAATCGCCTCCTTATTCCTCGAAAAGTTGTATAATGTGCTTTCTAGTTATGCAAATAAGAAAACCATCTAAACTTTCACCCTCAAACTCAACACAACAGCTCTAAATAAATGGTACATGGATTTACCTAAAAACGTTTATAGGATGATACATAAGTTTTATAATTGAGCAAAAGAAAATCAAATATATAAAAATAACCATCACCTATAAATGGTCTTGGAGATGGTTCCATTTCCATAACAGGTTTGTAATAGTAAAAAACACCTACATGATGTTGAATGATAAAGAAACTTCATAAGAATAAGGATATGCTAATTGATGTAAGTGCATAAATCTTATGCAATAATAACAAAGTCACGTAGCCTAACCCCGATAAGAAAAAGAGTGCTACTTGAATGGTACCACTTGATTGAAAATTTGTTAGCTTAAGCCATAAATATGGGATTGCAACAGCAAAAAGCTTTTTATTGCTAATCAATACTAAAAAATAATTTTAGGATTGCAACAGAAAAAAGCTTTCCATTGCTAATCAATACGCCCATACCTGAAAGAGATCAAGAATGCCTTCAAGCAGGAAAAAACAAATGATCGATGGGAAAAAAAACAAGGGATCGAGTAAGGTTTTTATAATCGTGGGTGTTTAGGATAGCTTACGCGAATCTCAGAATTCAACAGGTCCTAAAGTTAACAGCTAGACAAACCTCAATGGCTTCCTAGGACTTTGAATGGTGGAGAGCAAAGTTACGGTCTTACCAGTGTAGCTACCCTAAGGTCTTGATTTAGAGTGATGGAGATAGAATCTATATTTTGAAGCAACATTACTACCATTGGTATCTATTGAAGACTAAAAACAATGTCTATGGGGAAAAAGGACCAAAGTACCCTCGTCTTCTCCATCTTCCTGCTTTTCTAAAGTCCTAATTCTCTCCAAAACAAGAAGTCCCAAAAACCCTAAACTCATATATATAATTGAAAACCCCCCAAAAGTGATAAGAATCTTGTTAATCAATTACTTGCAAGAATTAGATTAGAGCAAAAGAAATACAATAAACAACATTAGGAAGAAAAAAAAGAACTCATGGACTACTCTGTACCGACTTCCAAGCATACAACCATTGTAGAGTATCATCAAGAAGAAGAGAAAAAAACCCCAAGACACATTAAGAATTTAAAAGAGTTAAATCATTATGATTAATAAATACCCACCATCAAAGCAACAGCCGCAGCTACAAAATATGAAAACCTCACTCGCAGGTGCAAACAAGAAAATATCAACATGAAAACCTAAACACGCAAAGAGTTAAACAATATTGGCATCCATTGCATTTCTGAATGGATTTTAACCACTTATAAAATCATGTTTTTCAACCCAATTGGAGATACTCAAGTTCTGATTCAAACCTATTAAGATATACCCATAAACATGTCTGTGGAGAGAAAGGACAATTTACTCCATTAGGATTTGGTGTTGTACAAAACACTTGCATAAGAAGTTTGTACATTGTGTATAATAATTTGTAATTAAGAGTTTCTTGAATTTCTTGCATAAAATGTATATATTCATACCAAAAAGCATAGGGAAAGCAGGTAGCCCATCTTGTATGTATGTATGTATGTATGTATGTATGTATGTATGTATGTATGTATGTATGTATGTATGTATGTATGTATGTATGTATGTATGTATGTATG
>NW_020201192.1:0-6183 GCF_001531365.2 Cynara cardunculus var. scolymus | reverse complement strand
TATGTATGTATGTATGTATGTATGTATGTATGTATGTATGTATGTATGTATGTATGTATGTATGTATGTATGTATGTATGTATGTATGTATGTATTCATACCATCCATTGTACCCACAGCAACCTGTACAAACAGTAAAACAAACAAAATTATACACATCAAATCGTTTTGCAAACAACCTTGAGGAAGAAACAGTTCAACATCCTACTTGATTACACACGTCCTCCCTGTCATCAAGTCGACATAGTTCGACCTGTTTTCCCGGATAGCCACGTCCCCAATCACCATATCATGTTCTTGGTTTTGTTAAGTTACGAAAAGAAACATTAGATTTAGCCAAAAACGAAACTTTAGCAGACGATATAAGGTGCGAACAACCTTGAGGAAGATCTGGTAACAATTTAAATCACATAAATATAACATTTAGCTGAATACATAAAGATAGCATTTAGCTGAATGATTAAGTAAGTAGTACTAAACAAACCAGATCAACTCTCCTTGCCTACTCTTTTACCATTCCCTGAATTTTTAACTAATAAAAACCACTCAATTGATTATACAGACAGATTGGGGTGCACCAGCCACATATGTAAGTCCTTTTCAAACACAAGTGTATTAAACACCTGGTGGGAACATGAGAACACATAATAGTAAAGAACACAAAATAGATTGAAGCTTGAAAATTGAAGCTTGAAAATTGAAGCTTGAAAAATAGTGAAGAACAAAAAACAGATTGATCTGCAACAGTTGGGTGTTTAAGTAGGAATGACAGCAGCAGGCAGGGAACTTGAAACCTGTTACCTGGTCATAAAATTGCTTTTACTTGAAATGTAGCAACCCATGMAGGGAACTTGAAACCTGTTACCTGGTCATAAAATATATCTTTTGTTACATCACAAAAGCAAGCAACAAGAGAAAATATATGTTAAGCAAAAGCAAGGTACAAAAACAGAGCTTTCAAGTTTGAAACCCATTGAGAATCGATACATAAACCTTTAAGAGCAGAACCTATGGTACAAAAACATGAGCTTTCAGGGTTGAAACCCATTGAGAATTGATACATAAGCCATTAAGGTCGAAACCCACTCTGAATCGATAAACCACAAGCAAGAGATCGATACCTTGAAAACAGAAACCATTACAGTTACCTTGAGTAGAGAATGAACCACCGAGATCGATTGAAGGGGTCCCTAAAGCTACTGAATCGGTAAAAAGAGAAGGGTTACAAAAACAATTAGGTTGAAGCCTAACATAAATTTCACCTTCAAGCCATAAACAATGGAAGGAAAATTAGTTGAAAGACCTAACTTGAGAAAAAAATATCTTACCTGGCGAAAGCCAAACAGCTCACTAACTCAGATTCCATTCAAACAGACCGAGAAGAAGAACATAACTGTGGTTGGGATCGAACATAGCTGTGGCTTTTCTTTCCAAGGAGCAACAAATCGAGGAGACGACCGAGCAACATATCAAGCAAGGTGGTTGGGTCTGCCGAGATAGAGACGACCGGAGTTGGAGCTATGGGATGCCGATGATGAAGGCGACCGGAGTTGGAGTTGTGGCCGATGGACATGCTGTTCCATCCAGATCTCTGTTGTTGTGTTCTGATTGACTTGGTGAGGAGGGTGAAATAGGTTTGAAATGGTTGAGAAAAGCTGAAACATTTTTCAGGTGAGAGCTGTAAATAGGAGAGGAAAAAACAAGAAGCAAGAAAGAATGGTTTGAAATAGTTGAGAAAAAGATGAAAGAGAAGGGATGATAGTATGAAAATTTTGAAATTTGAAATTTGAATCAAAATGGTTTGAAATGATTGAGAAAATAGTTGTACATTGTGCTTTATGACTTGTCCTTAAGAGTTTTTTGAAATTTATGCATAAAATAACAGTACTTTGTGCTTAAAGGGTTGTAATTAAGATAATGGCCTAAATGGTTATATATGTAGTATATATATATATATATATGTGTGTGTGTGTGTGTGTGTGTGTATGTGAATAAAAGCAACAAAAATAGAATTTCTTATATAAACTCTGAACTAGTACCAAATAAACAACAAAAGATTGATAAAAAATATAAGAATTTCTAACTTAATTAAGTCGAATATTCGTTTAAGAGAATATTTAATGAGTGTAGTTCAGTGCTCCCTCTCCTTACCAATCGAGCTATAGTGAAATATAATTTCTCCTTGTGTAGGAGTTTCCTAAAAATCACATAAATAACTGTGAATCAATCCAAGAACTGTGTTCGACTTTTCTATAAGGTTTGTGTATTTAGCTTCTACCCTCACCTTACGCTTAGATAAAATAGAAGATTTAGGTATCATGTCAAGTTTGATCATTCTTTACAATGATCGAAAGTTGACATATCCTAATCTGAATACCAAAGAAATGAAGGATCAACCATATATACAAAAGTAAAGCTAGTGTCTACCTTATTTTTATTTACATTGGCTTCATCAGTGTCATGTACAACGCTTAGCTTGAAGAGCCTCTCATGGAGGTAGTACCCAATAGATTCAAATGTTCCATCCGTCCCAAAATGAATGTGCATAATAAAAATCACACACAATTTTAGGAATTTGTAATTATTACGCTTTTTAAATAACCAAATGACACTTTTACCCTTGATAGTAGAAAGATAGAAACTTTATCCATCTCATATTTAAGGGTAGAATGAGAAATTGGAAACTTACTTTTGAAAGTGGACAGTTATTATGGGAGAAACTAAAATAGTATTGTGGACATTTAATTTGGGACGAAGGGGGTATAAGCTTGAACCTTTTCTTACTCAGAACAAAGCCATAAATAAAGCTTTCCCTTGTATTTCATGAACTTTTACTTTGATGAGCTACCTTTAACCATGTTGGCATGTGGTTTGATGGAGTTTGCATTGGCTTTCTTGTAATATACAATTTCTAATATGCCCAAATTATTTACTAAGTATGTTTAATTATTATGTTAAAGAGAATATTATGTGAGAAGTTTTGATGCATGTTATGTCAAAGTGGAAAATTATACTTAGCGTCTTAGTAATATTTATATAAGAGAACCTATGATTTAGTTGGAGTTTGAGTTTGAAATTTTAGAATTATACTTCTTAGGAGTATATGAGAGAATTTGGGAAAATTTCACGTCAAATAAATACGTAAAACTAATTTTTTTGGGAGATCTTTTCTGGAATATTTTTATTGAAGGTTATAGATTATCTCTTTATGAACGTGTAAACGAAAACCTCATAGAAAACGGAGGTCCGAGCAAAAATTTATGAATATTTTAAGTGTTGCTAGTCAAAATGGGTATCTAGCCGGGTCAACACGACCCAACTTGGGATTTAGCATAGGAAATTGAATTTTTGGCCCCATCATGTCATTTTGAGTCCAAAACTCTCACACACACTAGAGGTGCAATTTTCACACACATAGGCTCTATTCAAACTCAAATCAAAGAGGAATTACAAGATCTTTGAAAGATTTGATCATCAACTAAAAGTACAATCCATCTTTGCACTAGTTCTTGGTTGACATTTTTGATATATGGATTGCATGTTGAGACAGAGTTAGGGTTTCATATGGGTTTGATCTTAAATGTATGAAAATGAGAATTTTGACTTAAGAAAACAATGAAAATGTGCAGACTTTGAAAAACTGTATAAAATCATAAAAAATTAAATGCGGTGAGGCCAATTTCTTTAGTTATATAATTGAGTTTAATTTATTTCTTATTTTATGATCAAGACATGAATTCGAGTTTAAAATGAACAAAACAGATCTGCAAGTAGCAGCTATACATAGAAATCTATGTAAAGTGTTCAAATAAGAAATGTGTATAACTTGAGTTTCTTATATTGGTTGCTTATGAGATTTTGTATGTTCACTCCAGGGGGTAATTAAGACATATTTTGAGGCTTTGGAAGCATTCTAGGTGTGATAGCTTAGACTTGCTTTGTGAGCTTATTTCGGAGCTTTTCGGTATTATACGGTTGTTCGCTGAGTTATATAGTTAATTATTACATATTGTTTTGTGTATATATATATATATATATATATATTCAAACGAATGTTTATGGTCTTGAATTGAGTCACACGATTTTGATTTGTCTTTGATTCCGTCTCTTGGTCTATTCCGTATTATGATCTCGTTACATCGATTTGCTTTTTGGATCCGGACTCTTTGTTTTGTTCCTTGAATTGTACGCCATAGTACGGGTACTACTTCGTGTGGCATGCCGGAAGTTTATAGCGAAGTCAAGATCTCAGGTTGGACGGGTGAGACTTTCTGCGGTTGTGGATACTCATTGCTCAAAAAGTAGGAAGAGCAATGAGTAAGGAACATTGGCACACACCCGGTAGAGGAAGGCCGACAGTGTGAGGTTTCCCGTAATGTACGATTCTGACTCGGACTTTGGCATGAGCCCTGAAGATGAAGGACGAGGTGATACACTGTCCTCGTTATGTTTACCGATTCGATCTCTTGGTTCTTGATATTTATTGGTATTCTAACGTTGTTAAATATATTTGGTTATTGATCTTGTTTACTTGTTGTATTGATCATCAATGGTATGGTATGTTATAGTGGTTTGAATATGGAATTCTATGATCTTAGCATTCGACACGTATTTGTTCACTCGGTTTCTTATAAGTCTCGGTTTGCATTTAGATGATGTCTTGAACTTATTGATAAAAGTTTATTATGTATGTTTATAAATATGTGCGTTATTGAATGTAATACTTAACTATCTAACTCACTAAGCGTTGGCTTACCATTTAAGTGTCAACCCCTCCTAGGAAAGAAGATGGATAAAAGGAAAGAACCTGTTGTTTGACTTGGATATTTATCAAGGGACTTGAAGACTACAAATTGTTCCGGTTATAAGTATGTCCCGTTTATTTTGCTACTTAATTCGGGTTGTTAGTGAAAATTCGTCATGTCTAGTTTGGAATTGTGTTTTGGTTGGTTTTATCACTAAAATAGAACAGACATTTCAAAGTTGTTCCAGAAAGTTAATATCTCGTATTTTGAGGTTAATCAACTTTTTTGTTGGAGATTTTATAAAATTGGTAACTTGGGGTTTCTTAAGTGAGATGTTACTTATATGGTATCAGAGTTGCGGTTTGAGTGAACTGGATATCATTAATGATAATCGGACTCAAACTTAGGCGTTGACATTGTATAGTGACAAAGTTATGATTATATGGGATATAGACCAATAGGAGAAACTTAGGATTTGTTGGGGTCCAAGGGATAGAATATTATTTGACTTTTATATGTATTATAATTTCAGTGCGATGTCTAAACACGATGCATTTAGCAACACGCCGGTTACTCAAAAAATTGGGGATGACAAACTCAATCCCGAAGGCAATGTTCAAGAAAATGTTGACAATGACGATGAAGCCCAATTATCACCTCGTGTTGAGAGGTTATTGAAACTAATGAATGATCAAACACGGGCTTCTCTACGAGAACAAAGAATAGAGTTTGAAATAAAGTTATCTAAAGTGCAAAAATCCAGTTAATGCTCAGAATCCGGTTGTCCAAGGACCGAAGCCGGTTAATGAAGACGTACCTAAACCAAAGTCGGAGTGGCTTTCATTTAAAATATTTAGAAGCAGTGGAGCTACGACGTTCTCAAACCCAACGGACCTAGTACTTGCAATGCAATGGGTCAAAAACACTGAAAAGGTATTCAGGATTATTTACCTGCAAGAGGAGGATAAATACGTTATGCTACAGCAACATTTACCGACCGTGCACTCACTTGGTGGAACGCCACATATCTATCAATGGATCCTAACACTCGGGATAGAACGACGTGGGAAGAATTTCAAGTGTCGTTCTTCGAACAATACTGTCTGGATGATCTGAAACAAAAGCTCGAGAAGGAATTCCTAAAGCTTAAACAGGGATCCATGTCGGTAATTAAATATGAAACCGTTAGCTCTGATTTCTCTTAATGAGAAAGTATGGAAAAAGTAAATACTGCAAGTGTTGACAGAAGAGGTTCCACCACAAAAGACCACAGAAGACCAACAACAGAAGATGTTCTATCGTACAAGTGAAGTGTGACAGAACCTCTGTTGTCTAYCACAGAGGTTCTGGAAACTGGTCCTCTGTAATCAAAGCATACAAGTCAAAGATGACAGAACCTCTGTTGTCTATCACAGAGGTTCTGGAAGATGATCCTCTG
>NW_020201191.1:69511-75245 GCF_001531365.2 Cynara cardunculus var. scolymus | reverse complement strand
AAACAAATGCAGGATATGACTGCTTTGGTTAACGAACTCCGTCAATCACAATTCCCGCCGCCATCTAATTGAATATTGTTTGTTTATTTGGAACAATCTAGTTTGTTTATTTGGAACAATCTAGTTTGTTTGTAACATTGTGTGATACTTTAAATTGTATGTTTTGTAACAATTGTTTATTTTAATCAATGTATGRTATTTAGTTGCATTTTAGTTTTATCCATATTTTTACAGATTTACAGGATTTAAATATTTACTGAAAAAATAAAAAAAAATTAAATTTAAAAAATATATATATATTACCGGCGGATTTGGCCGCCGGAAAATTTTTAAAAAATTTTTTTGAAAATTTTTATTTAAATTTTTAAAAAAAAGAAAAAAATATTACCGGCGGATTTCCGGCGGAATTGGCCACCGGTAAATTTTTTATTATTTTTTTGAAAATTTTTATTTAAATTTAAAAAAAAATAATAATATTACCGGCGGATTTCCGGCGGATTTGGCCGCCAGTAAATTTTTTAATTTTTTTTTTTTTTGAAATCTTATTTAATTAAGTTTTTCCGGCGAGACAATACTCCGGCGGAAAAATCCGCCGGAAAAGTTTTAATTTTTTTTAATTAAGGTAAACCAAGTTTCTTAATTTTTCCGGCAAAAAATTTCCGGCGCCCGTAGTCCGCCGGAAAAGTGAAAAATCCGCCGGAAAACTCGACGGAAAAAAAATCAGCGGCGCCCTCTTTTCCGGCGGACAAATCCGCCGGAAAACCCAATTTCCGGCGGATTTCCGGGCGATTTGTCCGTCGGAAAAGAGGGTAATTTTGGTAGTGCCGTGGCTCTTTGATTGAAGGAATTCCGAGACAAAATCCTTTTGAGGGGTGGATAATGTGATAACTGGGTCTTGGTTATCACCCGAGATAATCAATACTTGATTATTTGTTATATGATTACGTGAAAGCATGATAAATTGTTATGTTAATTATGTGAATCATGTATTTTATGCATAGGAAATATATATATGTATAATATGGATACATGCATGAGATTGTATGTATGTGAGTATGCATGGTTATATGTATACATGAGAATTTAAATATGTGAAAATGCATGGTATTATTATTATATGCATGAAAGGTTTATCATGCATGAGGTGATGCATGGGTGAGGTGTGTGTAAGAAGAAGCTTTAGTAGCCGACTTTCCTATTGAGGAAAGGTATAAAAGGGAGGGCTTAGCCCTCATTTCTTTTCTTCTTGCTATTTTGGGAGATTGAACGATTTAAAAAGAGAGTCTTGACCGGATTATTTCTGGATTGAAGATCAAATTGATTTCAAGTGTTTGGTTTCAAAAGATTTAAAGGTGAGTGGTTTAACTGCTTTGAAACTCTTTGTAATTGCATAAATTGATTGTATAAACTTTTCATTTGATTGGATGTTTTAACTATATGGGTGTTGTCCGGATTAGACTTAAACCGGTCAAGGGTTAAGCGGTTTAGTCTTAAACTGGACAAGGGTTGGGCGACTTAAGCCATAAACCGGACAAGGCATGAGCGACTTATAAATAAACCGCCTAGTGGGTTGACCGGATTAGAATAAACCGGACAAGTGTTGAGCGATTTATGAATATTGAGATTATGTTACATATTTTGAATGGAGAAGTAGGAATACGACTAAAAGGTGGCCAGTTTATTCTAAATCGGACAATGAGGCATAGTTTTGTCCGGATTTGATATCCGGGCAAAAATGTTGGGAATTAATTCTATGTGTTAAATCGGACAAAGTTGTGTAAAGTATTGTCCGAATTTGTTACCCGAACAAGGTTGACCGGATTACCTGTTGTCTTGTCAAAATATGATTCTTTTGGAACAATAAGTAGGAATTTTGACAAAATAAATTTGAACTGATAATAATTCCATTGACTGCAGTCTATTCTAAATGGAATTGTTTTACGTAATATTTTGATGAGGAAATATGGGTGGCATATCAAGGAGAAGTGTACCATGGGATAAGGATGACATATCAAGGTGAGTTGTACCATGGGATAAGAATGACATATCAAGGAGAGGTGTACATTTGGATATAAGGGTGGCATTTGTATGTGTGTTATGTAATATAACTCTTACTATTATATCCTTTAAGATTACCCGTGCTCTGAAAATCTTTATTTCTTTGTGACTTAAAGATTTAAAATCAGGGTTCTTATTGGAAATCATAGTCTGGATGTTATTAAGGAGAAGATACCAGGTTTGGCCTGAAACTTTGAATAAACCTTGTTTGGATGAAAAAGGTTTAAAAGTGGCATTATATTAAATTGGTTAGTGTAAACCTGTTTGGATTTGACGTATTATTTGCAAGTAGAGAAATTTGGCTTGAAAAGTATAAGGTATTGATGTTATGTTCTTACTTGTTCATATATTTTTGATATATATGAAAAGTTGTTTTTCTTAAAAATTTGGTGATTTTCACCCTGCAATAACATAAATAGGGTAACTCACTAGACCTTTTGGTCTAACCCTCTTTTGTGATTTCAAATATGTATTGTAGAAAGTGTTGACGGTAAGGGGAAGGGAAAAATATGATATTTTCCCTATGTGATTATCTGCATGAAGATATACTGATGATATGTATTGTTTTGATAGATGAATCTGGTTTAGTGCAAGAATTATATTTTGAACTTTTGGACCATGTATTTTGTACTGGTAGACTCTTGTACTAAGGGACCAATGTGGTGTACAAACATGTATTTCTTGTATATAAAATATATGTTACATGCAATGTGTGGAATGAGGTGTTACAATATACCTATTAAACAAAGGAAATGGGTACTTTAAGCATGTAATAAACCATGCTTATCATACTACATCATGAGTAGCCTCGGCCTCGTTCTTTGTCATCTGAAATGGCCGACCCCGCGCCCCTCCTTGCCCTCCTCTAGTTATATTCGGTCTTCCATGGGCACTCGAGACATTACTTCCCATAGTCAACTGTGAAGCCTTTAATAGTGGGCAGTTGGGTCGAAGATGATCCTGTGAATTACAATCAAAATATCTCCTAGTAATCGGACAACTTTTCGATAAATGACCTGCCTCACCACATTTATAACATCCCCTCATGTCTGTCTTACAATCAACCTGATGAATCTATCAACATTGGGCACGGGCTTTTCCATTAAATTTCTAAACAGATCTATTGTCATACTTTATTGTTTTTAACCCTCAATAATCAGATGAAGGTCCTTCCCATTTCCTCTTGTCAAAAACTTTTCCATCTTCTTGTTTGTTTTTATTTCTCTCGGTAACCTCTGCTGCATCCACAGTCAATAAAAAAAAGGTAGGATTCATGGCAATCACAAATTCTCGAATTGAAGGCTTTAAACCCCAAATATATCTTTCCACTTTTCTGGATTCAGATGAAATGTAGTGCTCAGCAAATCGAGAATATTCAATGAACTTCTCGGTGTATTCCCGAACAGTTCAAGTACCTTGCTCTAGTTTCAAGAAATCCTCCTCCATCTTTCGTACAGTTGTTTTGGGACAGAACTGCTCTTTAAATCTATTTACAAATTATGCCCAAGATAACATTTGGAAAACATCTGGTCTAGCCAATGATTCAACTTCCCATCAGAATAGTGCATTGGACTTCAATACGGAAACAACAAACCTAACTTTATCTGTCTCTGGACATCTAATGATGTTGAACACGGACTTAATCTCTTTAATACAGCACATGGATTTAACTGGATCTCTTTCTTCAGAGAATATTGGTGGTTTGCATGTCAGAAACATTTTGATATCTCCCCTTTGATGTTTGTAACTGGAACAAAGGGATTTATTTCTACTCTTTCCGTTTCGACTCTAGCAGGTATCCTCATAATGGAGGTCAATGTTTCTATTAGTTTTCCTATTTCCTCAGCTAGCATGTCTCTAATTACGTATGCTGGCTGAGGCATCTGTTCTTGATTAATATTTCAAGAGTTAGATTCTCCAAGATCAGGATGAGTCTCAGATTGACTAATTTTGCCTCTGGCTTGTCTTCTTCCTCGCCCTCTGCCTCTATTTTTTCCTCTACCTTTACCCTCTAAGGTACTAATAGGAGTAGGGGAATTCTCTATGTCATCAGGATTGAGACGGGCGATCCTTTCAGACCTTTTGGATCAAATAGTCATCTGTAAATTTTAATATTAATAATCACATATTCACATTCCCAATATAATGAAGTATCTAGGTTCAGATATGTACCTGTAAATTCAAAATTACATTAGCCAGGTATAATTCGAATCTACCTTACACACTGTTCTCTGAACTCATTATATTTATTTCCAATGGTGCTAACTACGTCCGGGACTCCTAACATGCAATGAAATAGTTTAAGTCTAGGCATCATGCTTTGAATACCTAAATCATTAAACTCAGGCTCTGATACCACTTCTTGTAACACCCCATATAACACATACTTCATTCAAGGAAATACATGTATTACTCCATTTGGTCCCATAGTACAAGAAAATTAATGTACAAAGTACACAATCCAAAAATTCCAAAATACAAATTCTTGTACTACTTAACATATATCTTTAAAAACTATGTATATCCAAAAGTTGATCTTCATATGGTTAAGCACATAGAAAAATAATTACATTTTCCCCTTCCCTATACTATCATGTAACCCAGTTGTTCCTGCAATACATATTAGAAAGACAAAATGGGGGTTAAACTTGAAGGTCTAGTGAGATCCCTTTTTTCTTGTAATTGAGGGTGAAGATCACCAAAAACTTTATTTAAAATCAACTTTTCATATAAACATAAGATAATCTCATAGTTCACAACAACCAGCGCCCGTCTGGTTCTGAAGGCCATATTTGACTTAAGAATAGTTTATTTAGCAAACAATCGGGCCAGAGCCCTTCTGATTCCACATAACTCTTTTCCAAACATTATTTCTCAAAAACATGGTTATTCAAACTCTTTGACCATAAGTCAATTATTCCTTTTTCAATAACAGCATTACTATTATTTCCAATAAGAACAATATCTCTGAATCTTTAAATCACAAAGAAATAAAGGCTTAGAGCCATTGTAATCTTAAGGGATATAACAGTAAGAGTTGTAACAACAATCACATACACAAATGCCACCCTTATATCCAAAGGTACACCTCTCCTTGATATGCCACCCTTATCTTATGGTACACCTCTCCTTGATATGTCACCCTTATTTCCTCATCAAAATCTATAGATTATTTCCATTAAGAACAAATCGAAGTCCCAACCATCACTACTAGAAAAACAGGTATCAGCGACGAACATCAGCGAGGGATATGCGAGGGATCAGCGAGGGAAATCCCAAAAAACTAAATCCCTCGCTATTCCCTCGCTAATCTGCTAGGGAAATTTTCCGTCGCTGATCCCTCGCTGATCTGCGAGGGATCAGCGAGAGAATTGCCAAAAAACTCATTCCCTCGCTGATCCCTCGCTGATCTGCGAGGGATCAGCGAGGGAATTGCCAAAAAACTCATTCCCTCGCTGATCCCTCGCTGATCTGCGAGGGATCAGCGACAGAAAGATTCCCTCGCAGATCAGCGAGGGATTTAGTTTTTTGGGATTTCCCTCGCTGATCCCTCGCTGATCTGCGAGGGATCAGCGAGGGAAATACCAAAAAAAACTTTCCCTCGCTAATTTGCGAGGGAAATTTCTTCTATAAAATCCCTCGCTGATCCCTCGCTGATTTGCAAGGGATCAGCGAG
>NW_020201191.1:66917-68341 GCF_001531365.2 Cynara cardunculus var. scolymus | reverse complement strand
TTTATTCGGTTTTATTGGGCCTTAATGGGCTTTATTCGGTTCTATTTGAGCCTTAATGGGTTTTATTCGATTTGGTTGGGCCTTAATGGGTTTATATTTGGGCCAAATAAAACCAAATAAAGCCCATAAAACCGAACAAAATCCAGTTAAATGGGTTAAGCCCTGATAAGAAAATAAAAATAAAAAAATAAGACAATTCCCTCGCTGATCTCTCGCTGATCAGCGAGGGATCAGCGAGGGAATTGTCTTTTTGCAAAATCCCTCGCTGATCCCTCGCTGATCTGCGAGGGAAAAATTCCCTCGCTGATCCCTCGCAGATCAGTGAGAGATCAGCGAGGGATTTTGAAATATACCCTATATATATTTATATATATATATATATATATTTATACAAAAAATTGCGACGGAATAAATCCGTCGCTGATTATGTTTAAAATCAAGGTTCAATTTTGCGACAGAATATATCCCTCGCTGATATTTAAAAAACTTTTGCGACGGACTAAATCCCTCGCTGAATTTTAAAAAAAAATCTATGTTAATTTTTGCGAGGGAATATTTCCCTCGCTGATTTTTAAAAAACTTTTGCGACGGACTAAATCCCTCGTTGATTTTTAATAAAAATCTAGGTTAATATTTGCGACGGCATAAATCCCTCGTTGAATTTTAAAAACCATTTGCGACGGAAAGTGTCCGTCGCTGATTGTATTTAAAAAATGTTGGTTAATTTTGCGACGGAAATATCCCTCGCTGATTTTAAAAAATGTTTGCGACGGAAAATTCCCTCGCTGATTGTTTATAAAAAGTTAGGTTATGTTCTTATTTGGCCGACCAGGTTTTAACAAAAGAGAGAGAGGCGGACGCGAGAGAGAGAGAGAGAGAGGCGGACGCGAGACCGAGGGAGAGAGAGAGGCCGTCGCCGTCGCGAGATCGAGAGAGAGAGAGAGGCCGTCGCCGTCGAGAGAGAGAGGCCGTCGCCGTCGAGAGAGAGAGAGAGAGGCGGACGCGAGACCGAGGGAGAGAGAGAGGCCGTCACCGTCGCGAGATCGAGAGAGAGAGAGGCCGTCGCCGTCGAGAGGGAGAGAGAGGCCGTCGCCGTCGCGAGATCGAGAGAGAGAGAAAGGTCGCCGCCGTCTGGTTTCGTCACCGTCGCCGGCCACTGTAGCTGTCGCCGTCTTGTTCCCGTCACCGTCGCCGACCACCGTCGCCGACCACCGTCCTGTTCCGACCAGATTGACAACAGAAAGGTCCGTATTTAGGTATGATTTATGGTATTTTGTAAAATGTGTTTGTAAAATGTTTTTGTAAAATGTGTTTGTAAAATGTGTTTGTAAAATGTTTTTGTAAAATGTGTTTGTAAAATGTGTTGGTAAAATGGTCTTGTATGTATCTAATAGATAATAGATTAGAAAATAGTGATGAAATTA
>NW_020201191.1:65633-66577 GCF_001531365.2 Cynara cardunculus var. scolymus | reverse complement strand
GTTAGGTTTGATTAATTTGGAAATATTCATTTTACATATTCGTTGGTTATGTTCATTGTTAATTAGTTGGGTTGCCAATTGTTGGGCAAACGTTAGGCTTGATTATATATATATATATATATATATATATTTGTAGTTGGGTTGCCAATTATTGGGCAAACGTTAGGTTTGATTAATTTGGAAATATTCATTTTATATCCGTTATGCCGGCGAAAATTTTAAACTCTTTTTAAACTCAAACCTTTACACTTAGAGTTTTAAAGTCATCCGAAACTCCTCTAAACTCTTTTTAAACATACGGTTTGACTTTCTAGTAGTCAACATTTGACATGTAGGCTTCTCAACTCTTTCAAAGACCGTCAATTTCATGCGCACCTACGGTTTGACTTTCAAGTGGTCAAACATTTACACTTAGAGTTTTAAAGTCATCCGAAACTCCTCTAAACTCTTTTTAAACCTACGGTTTGACTTTCTAGTAGTCAATACTTGACATGTAGGCTTCTCAACTCTTTCAAAGACCGCCAATTTCATGCGCACCTACGATTTGACTTTCAAGTGGTCAAACCTTTACACTTAGAGTTTTAAAGTCATCTGAAACTCCTCTAAACTCTTTTTAAACCTACGGTTTGACTTTCTAGTAGGCTTCTCAACTCTTTCAAAGACCGCCAATTTCATGCGCACCTACGGTTTGACTTTCAAGTGGTCAAACCTTTACACTTGGAGTTTTAAAGTCATCCAAAACTTCTCTAAACTCTTTTTAAACCTACGGTTTGACTTTCTAGTAGTCAACACTTGACATGTAGGCTTCTCAACTCTTTCAAAGACCGTCAATTTCATGCGCACCTACGATTTGACTTTCAAGTGGTCAAACCTTTACACTTAGAGTTTTAAAGTCATCCGAAACTCTTCTAAACCTACGGTTTGACTTTCTAGTAGTCAACACT
>NW_020201191.1:46199-62918 GCF_001531365.2 Cynara cardunculus var. scolymus | reverse complement strand
GCAAATCCGTCGCTGATAATTCCGTCGCAAATCTGTCGCTGATAATTCCCTCGCAAATCCGTCGCTGATAATTCCCTCGCAAATCCGTCGCTGATCCGTCGCTGAAAGTGTCTGTCGCAAATCCGTCGCTGATTTCCGTCGCTGATCCGTCGCTGATAGCATTACCTACGACTGTTTGACCGACGGAGTATCAGCAACGGACAACCCTTTCAGCGACGGATCAGCGAGGGAAATTTCCCTCGCTGATACCCAGTAGTTTTGTAGTGCATTCTGAAGAAACATTATCTATAGTTTTAACCGGTAATAGTTTCAAAACAGTTTTTATATCAAAATCTTTGAAACTCCAGAACCATTAGTTCTTTAATCCACTTTTCTGAAAACCAAAATCCTTTTATATTTCTTAAAACGAAATAATACTTTCAATTGTTTAGAAAGAAACAAGTATTTATTATATTACCAAAATAAATTTAATTTGTACGGATGGCCTGTATCCGGACAATCTCATCCGGTCAACATTATATCTGGACAGCCTTGGTCGGACATCCTATCCGGTCAACAAAACATCAAACACACTCTGGTTATACCTTTTTCGGACAAGAATCAAGACAACCAAATCATAAACTCTAATCCGAACAACTCTCTGCCGAACCTACTCTTCTCCGGACAGCAAGATATCCGGGTACAAGATTCTTCATCGGTCAAGTGACCGGACATTCTATCCGGTAAACATTATGGTCAAATAAATCTCTATCCGGACAACACTATGTCCGAGTACGAAATTCTACATTCAAATCCGGTCAACATTGTAGCCGGACATACTATAATCCGATCAATATTGTGGCCGAAGAAGAGTCCTGTTAGGACTGAAATTCAGTGTAAATTGTATTCGACTTGAAATGTTACTATTGTCTATAATTGTTGTAAAAGTCACCGTGTTTGACTTTCCTTGTAAGTTTGACTTTCCTTGTAAGTTTGACTTTGACTAGTGACATTCTAGTTTGACCCTATATAAAGGGTTAGTCTTTTGTAATTTTAGAAGAGAGCCTAATTGTAATATCAGTTTACGTATATAAAGTTTGACTGCACTTTGACTTTTTCTCTCATCTCCATCTCATGTTCTTAATGCTAAATCATAGATCTCCCATGGATTGTTAATGGAATATTGAAGATTGATCTTAAGAGGACTCACAATTGGTATCAGAGCCTGAAATGCAAAAAATTAGAAGAAGAGATCAACATAATTGAAGAATTCTTGAAAAAAATTCTTGATTTTGTTACTGTTCTTCATTTTTGTTATTCGTGTTCTTAAAATTTTTCTTGATTTTGATCCGATTGTTTTTTAAATTTTTTGTGTTTTAGTGTTAAAATCATGATCAAAATGTCCATAATCTCGTTGTGAATCTTTGTTATTCACAAACTTTTGTGATTTGATCATTTCATTTCAAGATTTGATCGATTTTGTGTTTTTGAAAATGTTTTCGTGTTCTTGAATTTTTTTACAAACTCAGTCTTTGATCCAAGTTTTTGTGAAAAAGTTAATTTTTTTTGTGTTTTTGCTGTGTTTTGATTGGAATTTTTTTTTTTGTCTAAATGGTACAAAATTTTACCCGGTTTATAGACTTAGTTTTTTTTGGGCCCATTTTTTTGTTTAAATCGCTTAAAGCCCACCGGATTAGGCATCAACCCATCTGGTAATCGATATCTTCTCCAACACCCAAATTGCCTGCTCAACTCATCGCACATCTTCTAAATCGAACAAAGACCAACCGATTTAGATCCAAATCGCTCAAGCTGTCAATCGGAGTTTATCTAAATCGCTCACTGCTTTAGGCGATCTCTCTAAATCGCTCAACTCATCTTCTCCGGATTAGTAAATCGCTCAAGTGAGATGCTGTAAATCGGTCAAGTGTATCTTGCATTCTAATCCTAATCGGTCAACTGTTCGATTTCAATTCATCAGACTTATTCGGATTAAAGGTTTTCGCTCATCACTCAACAGACCCATCCGATTTAGGACTTGCATTTCTAATCCGGATATACCTTCAATCGGATTTAGCTTCATCTTCATCTTCATCGTTGTCCTTCAGAGTCTCAACCGGATTTAAGGTTCTGTGTTTGATAAATCAATTTCTCTAGCTTAATCGCACAAAGGCATCCGATTTCAAGTTGATTCTAAACCGCTCACAAGGATGTTTGATTTCGAGTTTCTGTCCGATTTATCTTCATCGCACACCCTTATTGATCGATTTGAGTTTAATCGCACATCAGAGTTCGACCTAAATCGCTCACGGTTTCATCGGATTTCATCTGATTCTTCTGAGTTTGAAATTGTATCTGATTTGTTACGATTTCTCTTAAATCGCATTGCTTCACTCGAATTCTACTTAGCTGTTACAAGGAATTACTAGCTGTTAGTTTTTGTGGTGGTTGAGATTTGATATCACAGTGTTAGCTGTTTGGAATTTTAGTTTAGCACATTGTGTTAGTTGTTACAGATTTGAGGTTTGGTTTTTTAGCTGTTACAGATTTGAGATTTGGTTTTGAGGCGAACAAGGAACAAGGAACTTGACCGGTGTAGGCTTCTTCGTTCATCTCTTAAATTTTTTTTTCTTGATTAAATCGCTCAACATCTTAGCCGGATTTGTCTCGGTCTTATGTTGATAGTATAATCCGGACAAGTCACCAGCCAAGTTTGGTCTACATCGTATGAAGGTGTGTTCCGATTTGAGTGTACCTCGGATAACATCTTAGCCAAGATCATATTGTAGATCCCACTTTAAACAATCTTCATGAAAACTTCAATTCAACTATGGCAGATTTATATAATTCTTGAAGAACACCTGAGAGAGTAGAGAGAAAATGTCAACACCCTCTAATCTTGGTCAAACCTTTTATTACATAATGATTTTACAATTGAGAATCCTACTAAAATTACAAAGACTCACTCTTTATATAGGGTCAAACATAAAGACAAAGTCAAAGTCAAAGTCAAACTGTCTATGAAAAGTCAAACATGGTGACTTTTAATACAATCATAGACAAAATTAACTTTCATGACGAATACAATTTTACACTGAATTTCAATCCTAACACATTATCTTGCACAAGCTTCATCCGGGTTACCTTATAAATCGCTCATAAGCTCGTCCAGTTTAGGACTTTATCGCTCAGCAAAGTAATCGGATTTCACTTGGTCGCAATTCGTACATGCTAATCCGCTTATAGACTTATCCGGTTTATAGTTTATCGCCAGTAGGCTTATCCGGTTTATAATAATTCGCTTGAAGACTTAACCAGATTGTTGTGCATCGCTCGTTGCCTTGTCCGTATTTTGGAGAAAATCACTCGTCACCTTGTCCAAGCTAGCATATATCGCTCACCTCATGTCCGGATTTGCTTACTTTCTCGGATAGCGACTTAGTTTCCTTGGCAAAGACTAAGCCGTTCATATTATCATCCAGATTGTCGTATATCGGTTGTAGACTTGGTCTAAATTGCTTGAGATTGTGTAAAGCGGACATAAGCATATTTGTTTTCGACTTTTCTCGGTCAGCAAAGTATTGGTTTAGATTTAGACTACTTGGATTGGGCTTGTTTAATTTTTTTTTGGATCTGATTTAGTTTTGTTTGGGCCTGTTTTTAATCTCTTCCAATTTGTAATAAACCCATTTTTTTGTTGTTTATTCTTTTTCTTCGCCCAAGTTGATTGTTTTTGTTGTTTTAAAATCTTTCATTTAGATTTTTTTTGGATCTCTTTTTGTTTGGATTTCAGTGTTTTTATCTGTATTTGATTTTTTTTTGTTTTTATTTTTTGAACTGTTTGAGAATTTTTGAACTGTTTTGGATCGCGTAAACTGTTTTTAATCAGTTTTAATCGTTTCTGACTGTTTTTAACCATTTTCAACAGTTTTGACTGTTTTTACTGATTTTTGACAGTCTTTCGCTGATTTTCTGATTTCTCAACAGTTTTTATGTTTTTCTGTTATTCTTTTTGAGCTTAATTGATTTTGATTCCTTTCACTGATTTCATCGTATTTGATTCTTCTGATCAATCTAAATTCGAAAATGACAGTTTCTTTTGAGAAGGAGAATATGGAATTGAGAATTAAAATATCTGAGTTGGAAAAGAGCTTAAAGGATTATACAGATAAATACATTAATATGTTCTATGAAAATCATGCAAATGTGGATTTTATTAAAGATTTAAAAAGAGAACATAAAGAAAGAAGTGAACGTGTTGAAAAAGGACTTCATGCATAAGATTGAAAAGCTTGAGAAAACTCTGAGTTCTGTGAAAAAAGATTATGATGATGATTTGAAAACTTGGAGTAAAGCTAATAAAGATCTGTTTGACAAACTCCAAAAAGTTCAGAGTGAACTTAATGCTGAGAGAAAATCTCCAAGGAAGTATACTAAGACTGAGAGTGATCTGAGTGAGTTAAAGAAGTTATTGAATTTAGAGAAAGAGAAGGTTTTAGAAACTGAAAAGATGTTTGATGCTGAAAGGAAAGTGTTTGAAAGCAAGATAAAAACATTAGAGTTGAATGTCACTTTGCTTTCAAAACAAATATCAGATTTTGAACAAGTTATCATATTGGAACGATCCAAGTTTGATAAAGAGAAGAAAGAGTGTGAAGAAGAATGTCAAAGAAAGAATTTGGAATTGTTTGACAGCATTGTTCAGAAGAAGAAAGCATTAGACGAAGAGAAGAGAGCGTTTGTTCTTGAAAAAAAAACACTGCCAAGAAAAATGTTGCAATTGCCAAAGAGCTTATAGAGAAAAAGAAATAGCTTGACATTGCTTCAGAAAATGAGAAGGGAAATTCAGACGAAGAGAGAAAGAAATTTGAGAAAGAAAGAAAAGTATTTGAAAAGTTAAAGAAGGAATTAGAAGGTAAGTTTTTGGATACTGCAAAGAAATTGTCTGATCTAGAGACAGAACTTGAAACTGAATTGAAGATAAGAACTGAACTTAAAAAGAAGTATGATTTAGTTACTGATGAACGAGACCAGCTTTTAAAGCAAGTCAAAGACTTTTCTTGTGCTCAAAGCTCAACTGGTTCTCCTTCACAGTGTAAACCAGCTTTTATGACTGTTCCAAATCGAACAGTTATTCAAGCAGCCCTAAATATACTGTTTCTAAGAACTATTCTCGTTCTTATAATCATTACTATCAAGGGTACGTCATTGGATCACCCAATTACTTCAAAAGTTAAAAGCATTTGGGTAAATAAGTCTGAATCTATTTCATCTCGGAACTCTGTTGTTACTAATAATAATCTTCCTTGTTTTATGAGATCTACTACTGATTTGATTCATCTTAGCAAGAGAAGAATCATGTGCTCCACATGCAAGACAACCAATTTTGTCAGCAGGAAACAGTACGACAGATGGACTGATGATAACATATATCAGAAGATTTGGAAAGGTAATAACAGGTATGATAACAATAATTTAAATGGATCTTATTTTGTATATAATCATCTTGCTAAAAGTGCTAAAAAGAAAACATTTAATAAAAATAGATGGTTTGGCAGTTATAACATCCCACAACCTGATACTAACAAAGAAGGACCCAAGTTCATTTGGGTACCAAAATCTATTTGATCTGTTTTTGCAGGTGTGTCATTATCGCGCTGATCAGAATATCATACCAATGATGCACAAATTCAGGGGGATGTTGTAATCTGTTCTAAACCAAGGCTTCTTAACAACACAGTTCAGGACCTTTGTTTTACCGAGTGTGGTTTCTAAACACTCAGTTTAGGACCCGTGCTTAAAATGTTTCCATTTTTTTTTCTTTTCAGCTTAACTGAAACATTTCTTAAATCTATTTTCTAAGGGAAGTCTCTAGAATTTTTGAATAAATGTTTTCGAAAAGTAAATATATTTTTTTTGGAAACGAGTACATTTTATGAGCAGGTATTTCCTGAGATTTTACTTGCGTAATTKATAAGCATGGTTTATTACATGCTTAAAGTACCTATTTCTTATATTTATTAGGTAAATTTTCATAGTTTATCCCAACCTTGAGTCATTTTTACTTCTTTATTTTCCATTTATTATATTTGGAGCTAATTGTGATAATGAATCTGTTTTTACAACAAGTTGGAGTAGATAACATTTTTTTAACTCAGTTCACTGCACTGTGATGCTGCAGCATTCCAACAGCATTGCCCGGCTGCATCTTGACTTTTGTAGGAGGTGCTTAATGCTTAAGTCATATCTTGGAAGGAAGTCTGAATGGAAGAAGCCCTCGTTTTTGGACTGGTTGCAGCTGGTGACAAGAGTTGGAAATGACCCTTGGAAGACTTTTTGTGATGGAGAAGAAAGCTCCTTTTTATTGTCTTTTCTTGTTGTACCTCTTTGTACTTTGTACTTTCTTTGGTTTTGTCTTTTCCTAAGATGTTGGGTATAAAAGAAGGCCTTTGGCCATTCCTTTTGGACACACCATCTTGGACGACTTTTGTCTAAGATTCTACTCCCAAAAATACTTTCATCTTATTATTAATATTACAAGCTTTTAAGTATTTATTGTTCTTCATTTCTTGTCTTTTATTTATTKTCATTTATATTACGTCTTTACTTTCCGTCATTTACTTTCAGTTATTTACATTTACGTCTTTACTTTACGTCATTTATTTATGTCATTTACTTTCGGTAATGAGTAGCTAATTTCATTAGTTCGGGTGTAGGGTAAAGGGTGAAATGTTAAACCAAATGAAAGTGGACATTGTTTCGCAATAACAATGTTCCACTATTTTCATTCAAGTTTTTATAAAACCAAACACACTTCTTGACGGGTTGATCACTTGAAAGTGTTAAAGTGCGATGGACTTAGAGATAAGCCATCAATAAGCACGTCAACTTGGATGACATAAGAGGTAGACTTGAGAGAGTTGCCGACAAGGAGACTTGTCATTTATGTTTTTCAAAACGTAACTCCCAACGGGTTGGTCACTTGTCAAAAGTGTCAAAGTGTGATATATTCAGAGATGAAATATCAAGAACACGCCAACTCGAATGATATGGGAATCGACTCGAGAGAGTGATTTTTAACGAAGAGATTTGTTTATCCATATATTTTGAATACACCATCGTGTCACTATCCCCGGTCCAGACACCTCATAGAGATATAGGTGCTAAGCTATAATATAGTGCAAAGGTGAAGTCCGAGAGGAATACCTTCAAGATAAATGGTGGGACCGGTCCTTCCACAGCTTTGTCTGCTGGATTTCGTGTTTACGTTTCACCCCAAATCTTACACCCGTGCTACCTTTATTATTCTGCTTTATTACTCTGCTTTATATTATCTGTGATAACTTGAACTCAACTAAAGTCTTCGTTTTCGCCATCTGAAATCATCTCTTTTATTTAACTCTAATTTAACTTTGGCTACAGTCCCTGTGGACGATAATCCGGTACTTGTACCACTTATTACTTGGAAAAGACGACGTTGGGCTATTTTGTATACTTGCTTTATGGCCCAATTTCTTTAGTCTGAAGGTGTGAAATAAATCCGAACAGTAATTTCTCATCGTACATAACTCCAATACATGTTTCAACTATTATTGAAATTGTTATTATCACGTCTCTTATAAGAGAATTATTTTCGATGATAATACGCTCGTTTGTATTCAAAGTTTGTTTTTCTGATTTTTTGTACTTTGATTGATATACATTCATTAATTTTTTTTTAATATCATAATCTGTAAACTTGTTCTTATAGATCTTCATTCATTTCTCTCATATACTGAATAATCTGATTTTTCATATCACTCCTTAATTGATTGATTCATTGATTGTGCTTAAAAGCTAAATTTCTTGATCAATTTTTATCTGATCATTGTGCTTTATAGCAATAATATTCTTGATCAATTATTTGTGATCATTTGAGCATACATTGTTATTTTATGAGGGACTGTGTGCTTGACAAAAATACCTCTATGGCATGTCAGAACCAACAAACCTACCAAAGAGGACAACCATATTTGAGTGAGCTTTAAATACAAAAGGGTTTGTGTGTAGAACTTAAAATGAAAAAGAGATGGGTAGTTGTTGTGAGCTAAAAGAATTGATGAGAGTTGTGTCAGGATTAAAAGAACATAAGAATCTTGTTCCAAACTTCAAATTACTAGGCATATCACATAATCTATTAGTTCTCAATTCTTTCGAGACTAGTATTGAAAAAGGCAAAGCACAAGCCAATTTTTGTCACAACCCCACCAACTACTCATTTATCTCTTAACAGATAAGTGTTTCAATAACGTTTGGGGAACACAACTCATAGTCTATCAATTTCTCATTCGGAGATAGTTGATATTGAAACAGAAGGATATATGTCCCCCCTTCAAGTCTTTTTGATCACTAATTGAGTCTGATAAATTTGTGTAGTCCACACGGTTTATCATTTTGATCATAAACAGAAGCATATGTTGCTTTATATTTCTACACTACACAGATTTTGCATTTTATATGTTATTTTTCCGAAACATTCATAGATATGTTATTATTAAGCTATCGATGATTGAATGGAATACCTGGTGAGATGAGCATCATAAAAGTCTTATATATAAAGTACATTTGTTGTACTGAGTATATCTGTTATATTCACAGGCCAATCTTTTTATAAGATTGAAAACAATTTCATAAGTTGAAATTGGTTATTACCTTCATATTCCCTTTAATCTGAAAAGATTAAACAAGTGGATTTGAAAAGATCTGCTTACAATTTTTATAAATTGACGACTTTCAAAAGACTCAAAAGGAGTATAGGAAGGAGTGTGACTGGAGATTATTACAGAAGATTATTCATGTGCTAAAATGTCTGAGAGTTTTTAATTGTGAAGATCATCGTTTCAAAAGTTTATTGACAGAGATTTCTCATCGAAGAGAAAGCTTGTGAATTTTTGTCTGAAGAAGTTAGTTTTTTGGAAATAATGTTAGAATTTGTTTGTCTGAAGATTCTTTGAAGATTGTATCTTGAAGATCATTTCTGAAGATCTTAGTTGATACTGTTTTACATTGTCAAAAGAGGAGATCATTGTTGTTCTACATTCGAGGAGGAGAATGTTAGAAGATTTTCTCAACAAAATATTATCTGAAGATTTCAAAGTGAAGATTGTTTTGAAGATTTTGAATAAGTCATAAAGTGCTTAAAGCAACAAAGATCAAACGAGATTCAAAGTGCGAAAATTCTTTCAAGCATGAATACAAAGGGGGAGAATGTTATGACTGAAATTCAGTGTAAATTGTATTCGACTTGAAATGTTAGTATTGTCTATAATTGTTGTAAAAATCATCGTGTTTGGCTTTCTTTGTAAGCTTGACTTTGACTAGTGACATTCTAGTTTGACCCTATATAAAGGGTTAGTCTTTTGTAATTTTAGAAGAGAGGCTAATTGTAATATCAGTTTACGTATATAAAGTTTGACTGCACTTTGACTTTTTCTCTCATCTCCATCTCATGTTCTTAATGCTAAATCATAGATCTGCCATGGATTGTTAATGGAATATTGAAGATTGATCTTAAGAGGACTCACAAGTCCTAACCGGTCAATGAAGGTTTTCAAGAACAATATAACAATTTCAACATATCAACCTTAAACCAGTGATAAAATCATATAAGAAGGATGATTGAAAATACTCACATTATGCAAATTCAAATTTGAAGATGAAAACAGCAAGTACGAATCCACTTCAGCTAGAAATCCAAAACCCACATAAAACTCTTTTCTCTCTCAAATTTCCTAAAATGGCAAGAAGACTTTTCCTTTCACCGATCCCTCCTATTTATACCCTTTCCAAATATGGAAAGGTGGCAAAAGGCATGCACATACACAATCACATTCCATGCATACTTTCATAACTCATGCATGCATTCAAGACATATGCATATACACTCATCACATAAATCATGCATACACATGCATACAATATTTCATGCATATTTTACCACAATTACTGGCATGAAAATATACACATATTCACATACTAATCTTATGTAAACATGTATCCAAATGATTAATTATAACAATTAATCACATATCAAATAATAACATAATAATTATCTCAGGTGATAACCAAGACTCGGTTAACACATATTGTTTTTATATGGTTTCTATATTTTTATTGATTTGTGTAATTTATTATATATTAATAATAAAAAACAATGTAGAAAAGAGATAAAAATAAAAATTGGAAACTATACAAATTTTTATTTGGTGTCATTTTAATTGTTTTATTTTACCAAACACTGAACAATTGTTCAATCATGTCATGTCATGTTCTTTCATGTCCTGTCCTGTCTGGATACCAACCACATCCTTAGAGTTTTACTTATGTAAAATTTCTTCTCGACTTTAGTTTATAATAACTGTCAACTCATCAAGTGTCACATGTGTTCGTTCTTTCAATATGATATTGCCATGTCTCTAAACATAATAACCTTTCGGTGGCAATATACTCTTATAACCCTAATCCTTTTTAAATTAAACCTTTTTTTGCCACATGTCAGACTATAAACACCGATTCACATTCTAAATCATCAATAAATAGGTCTTATCGATAAACATCCAAAATTTTCACAAACCCTTGCTTAAGAACTCGAAGTTTTTTTAATCTTCAACCATTCCCGACTTAATCTACTTTCGAAATGGCTCAATCTCACTCTAAAGCTCAATATTCCCTAAGGACTGCTCAATCCTGTTTCCAATCATCGTCTTTATCATATTCCGAAGGAGTAAACCAACCCTCGATCATGATAGGGGAAATCCAAGCTCCTTTAGAAGAGAATGATGTTGGCGTGGTTCAAAATGTTATTGAGGTCGATTTAGATGTGGTTAATCAAGGGGAAAGCGTTGTTACTGACATTGAAATGAATGTTGAACTTGTTCAACATATGGAAGTCGATGAGAATGTTGATGTTGCTATTGAGTTTGAGGGTGATGTTGAAGATAACATTCAAGACAACATTTCTAGTGTTATCCCTACTCAGAGTGTTGTAATGTCAAGAGCCTCTGAAAGTGATTTGTGAGATGTACCTGTGGATAAGTTTGATAATGTGAAAGAAAATAAGGGAAAACTCTAAAAAAACCAATGGACTTTAGTGTTTCGAATGATTAAGTCCTTGGACAATTTTTTCGAACAAATAAGTTCTTGGACATTGCAAAACCTGTTAAATAACTCCTTGGACTTTCTAAAACCTGTTAGATACATTCTTATGACCTATAAAACTGGTTAATGTGGTAAAATAATGGAAAAAAACCTGGAAAAAAAACCAATAGGCTTTCATATTTTGAACGATTAAGTCTCTAAACATTTTTTGAACCAAAAAAGTACTTACATCTAGAAAATAAAACAAATATACCAAAAACATACTTTTTAAAAAAGATTATTGATGAAATTTATTTTAATAAAAAATATTCTATCAGTGATTTTACAAAAATGATTTAAAAAGGATTACTGATTAAATTTTTTTAATTAAAAATAATATATATTCCGTATATTATTTTTCAAAGTAAAAAAATATTTAAAAAGGATTATCGATGAAATTTATTTTAATTAAAAATAAAATATATTCCGTTGATGATTTTTTACATTAAAAAATAGAAAATAATTTGATTAAATTACTAAGGGATAACAATAAAATTTAACTAAATACATAATTAATTAAAATTTGTCGCTAGTGTTCATTGGTATATATATGCATGGATTACTTATATTTAATTGATGGCTAACTTGAGCACCTTCAGACGCTCTAACACAGAAACATGTTAATAAGTGTGAAAGATTGTGCTTGAATCTTGTCGGTGATATTATTTCACCGACGGATTAGCGATGAATTTTAATTAATTATGTATTTAATTAAATTTTATCGTTAATCCGTCAGTAATTTAATCAAATTATTTTCTATTTTTTTAATTTGAAAAATCACCAACGAAATAAATATTTTTTTTAATTAAAATGAATTTTATCAGTAATCCTATAATACTTATTTTCATTATAACTGTTATGTGTTATGTTTCTGTTCTTTATGTATATAAGTATCCGTGTATTATCTGCTTGTACAATAATTTGAAATATCTTGTACCTTGTACTTGAATGAAAAGTATAGTGGTAAATAAGGATCAAAGTTATGCAAGCTAACCTTGGTTTAGGACCAAATGTAGTGAATTTTGTCATATAAGGGTTAGTTTGTAAAAGGCCAAAGTTGGGGGTTTATAAAGAAATTTTTTTCCAATAATTATACAAAGGATTTATGATTTTAGTTATTTATTTTCATATTTAATCTTTCTCTCTCTCTTCTTTCAAAACTCTCTAATCTCCAACCCTAAAACCATAGGGATTTCCTTCATGTAATGTTGAATCCTTGAAGTTTTAAAGAAATTGAAGCCACAATTGTGATTAGAATCATCATTATAAGGTTTGACCATATTTTGTTTCAAGTATTTTTTTTTCTATAATATTGTAGTTTGGAGGATTTGGGTTTAAACAATCTATGAAATCATGTAGGATGGTATGAATTGAAGCTAAGGAGGGTGAATCTTATCAAATTATAGTGTTATCCATCTTTGCTAGCAAAGTATGTAATGGTGTTAGTAATTAGGGTTGTATTTTAGGAATTTATTTATTTAGGTTTAATATCATGAGGCTAAAAAAAGTTAACTCATTGTAATTTGGGTATCAATTGTTAGATTTTTCTTACTGTTGGAATATGGCAGAAAGTGTTGTTTGTTTAGAGAATTCGTATAAAATCACTAGATGCTCTGTTTGAGGTGTATTATATATGGATGGAAATTTATATCTGTTTACTACAACTTTGTAGTTTCCACCAAGATCTAGTTGTGGCTGTAGATGGCTCGATACAGTGTATTTCCATGTCTAGTTCTGTGAAAACGGGATTTACACACTGTTTTTGTAAAGTCCTTATAAAATTGGTCATTGATCTAAATGAGTTGATTCCAATGCGATTGGAACCACAAGAGAATTAACTACACTTTTCGTTTAGACCCAGAAAGCTAATTTGTTCTCTAGGAGTAAGAAACAATTTCCACAAGTTGTTGGTACAAATCAATGCAGGGGTATGATCAACAGCTTTGGCTGTTTGTACATCATGCCTAAAGACATGTACTTTTTGTATCTCTTTTGAATATGATCCTAAATCTTGCCTAGCTTATTTAGGATTAGTATAGGGTCATTAACAAGGCTTAAGGGTCATTAGCATATGTGTTTTTGTAACAATAGTTAGCTAATTCTGAATCCAATTGTCATTGTATTTAGGATCCCAGAGTTTCCAAAGGTTATCACACATCTCGAATTGTATGGTTTTCCCCTCTATCTGGTACATATTTCTACAATTCTTTGACCCGTCCATCAACCATGTTTATTTTTATGGCATGTTAGTAGCCGTTATAACGGGGATGAGATTGAGAACTGATCATGTTTCTTTTGAAGTTGCACCTTGGAGATGTTATTTATAATTTGATCTTGTATTTTTGTATATTGTATGATGTATACTTTTGTTAACTCTCCAAGGCTCTGTAATTTATATATATATATATATATATATATATATATATATATATAAAGGTTTAGACTTGCTCTAGGGTTTATGATCAGGGACGTTACAAATCTTTTTTAAATCTTTTTTTATTTTATTTTTAATTTAAAAATAACATACGAAATATCTTTTACTTTTAAATAAAATAAATTTAATCAATAATTTTTTTCAAATCCTTTTTTTATTTGAAAAATCACTGATAGAATATATTTTATTTTTAATTAAAATAAATTTCATCAATAATTTTTTGTAAATGCAAGTACTTTATTTGTAAATGTAAGTAATTTTTTGGTATATTTGTTTCATTTTGTAAATGTAAGTTCTTTTTTTGTTCAAAAAATGTTTAGAGATTTAATCGTTTAAAATATGAAAGTTTATTGGCACCTTTTCAAACTTTTTTCATTATTTTACCACATTAACCGGTTGTATAGTTCATAAGAATGTATCTAACAAGTTTTAGAAAGTCCAAAAAGTTATTTAACAGGTTTTGGAATGTCCAAGAACTTAATTAACAGGTTTTGGAATGTCCAATGGCTTATTTGTTCCAAAAAAATTGTCCAAGAACTTAATCATTCCAAACGTTAAAGTCCATTGGGTTTTTTAAACTTTTGTATTTGATCTAAAATCTTCTAAATTAAAAGCAGATCATCGAATTGTTGTTGAATTGATGAAATACCATTTTACAAAGAGAATGTTCACTAAACAAAGAAAAGAGCTTCTGTAGTACCTACAACAATGGTGGTACAATCTGAGTTTTGACTATGAAGCTAAGGAATTAAGAACAAAGATTGCTCGTATTGATTTTACTTTAGATGCATCTACACTGAGGTCTATGTTGTCTCTACCTGACAAAGATGAGGTAGAAGGAATAACAGAGTTTGATAAGTTGCCTACAATTGAGGAGATGATTGTAGGTTCCAAAGTGATGAGAAACAAAATGAGCATGAGAGCATGGATAGAAGAGATAAAAATTCAAAAGGGATTGAGAATACAAGGTCAAAAGAAAAAGAGGACTTTGCTTAAGCTTTAAACAATCGTGCATCCACATCTACATCTACATCTACATCTACTAGTGTTCCATACCTTTCTTTGGTTGACACTATTGAAACAGGTGCTCAACCCATACCAATCCACTCATCTCCTTCTAAAAAAGGATTAGGAGATGTTTCAACAACACTAGGGCATGCAACTAATAAACCACCAACTCCTCATTTGGAGGATGTTGGTGTTGAGTATGAGGTACGTAGGTCCCCATCCATCTCAAACTTCTTTCATGCACATAAAGTCTATGACTCTATCCCAATTTGAGCCTATACAAGCAGAAACCCATTTTCTTTATAAAACAAGCACAATCCTTTGTGGCTTCGCTACAGTTTGTTTGTTTCAGTGCCACAACTTCCATAGACATTCCAATTGTGAATAGTCAAGGATTGGAAGAAAGTCCTAGTGACATGAATATCAAGAGTTTCTCATTCCAAAGTACATGTTGCAAGATTTATACGAAGATAAAATCTGGAGACCCATGCAAGTATACATGTATCAACCCACTGTCATCTTTTACAAGTAATAAAAACGGTGAGATACCGAATATCGATCCACAGGGAAAAAGGTGTTAAAGGTTTTAGATAAAGTCCAGAAAAAAAAAAATTAGATTTCAGATAGCGAGTTTGAAGAATTGTTTTTGCTTTGCTAACTTAAAACTAAATAATGCAAATAATTAATTTAAAAGAAAGCAAGGGCGTAGGGATCAGTTAAAAGTTTTGGACAAATAAAACATATAGAACTTTTTGTAGATAATAATTTATCTTTAACCAACCATCAGCTTGTGTAAGGTACTCTCTCGAGGTTGAGAAGGGCACTTATACAAGGACTGATTCTAATATTTCCAAAATAAAATCAGTCATGGTAATGACAATGACACAATCTATCCTTTGTATAAGTTGTATGGAATGAAAACAAGTGTCCTTGGTTCTAAGTAACTCTCTCGAGTATACTTCCGTATTATTCAAGTTGATGTGTTTGGATGACTTATCTCTAAGTACATCAAACTGTTAACATTTTTCTGCAAAAATCAACTTGTTAAGAGAGATGTAACTTTTTTCAATATAACCTTGAAGAAATAATTGAAAAGATTTGTTAATATTTGATAAATTTCTATCATCAAAGTCAATCTTTTATCTTAAAGTTACCCTACACCCAAACTAAGGTTGTCAGCCTATCATCGCTCGGGATCCTTGCATATCTATTTAAAAAAAAACGAGAAAAGAAACTTTTATAGAAAGAAAGTTTTACGACAAATAAAAATTAAAAAATAATCGTAAACTAAGGACTACGAGGAATTAAAATAAATGAAGCAAGCAAATTACGAGAAATATAAAGTAAGTTAGAACGATTAATGAACATGGTAACAATGATCTAAACGAAATTACGACAACTAATTAAAAACTTATAAATAACTAACTTACGATAAATTACGATATGAATTTAAGTTGCGATAAATAGAAGATGATGATAATATATGACAATAATATTACGACGATAATATAAAAGACGAGATACGATAATATGAATAACGGTAAAATAGAAATAACGAAAACTAAAATAGTTTAGTTGGCAAAGAAAATATATATATATATATATATATATATATATATATATATATGGGCTCATTCAAGGGAGAACTGAGTTGTTTGTGGTAACTATGAGAACCAATCTCAACCAATCATTTTAATACATTACATTTAAACAAATTTAAAAGGGTATTTCAGTCAATTCCTAAATTAAAATTAGATTTTAATTTTTAAATTAGAAGCGTTTCATTATATATAATTAATATTGATTTACATTCCAAAATTATACAATGATATTCAAAATGATATAAATCCAGGTTTTTTTCCATCCATCTTTGTATACTGTGTTCAACCTGATTTGTATCACAGTGTGTTATACAAATTTTTTATCATCACAACGTTTAGTGTACTTATTTTGTATCTGTATTAGTTGTATCTTCTTGTTGTGATTCCGTATTATTGATGTGCACACCTRTGGTACATAAATAAATAACCAAGAGGATGTTTGAAGGCATGTTTACAGAATACTTCTTACTGTGTATCTGTATTAGTTTAATCTTATTGTTATTACTCTGGAATTCTTTAATA
>NW_020201191.1:44078-45724 GCF_001531365.2 Cynara cardunculus var. scolymus | reverse complement strand
ATGTGGTACCAATAACTGTTTTGTTTCATGTGATACATTACCATGCACAAGTAGTTCTAATTGGTTACATACCACAATGTACCACACCACATGGTACCACAAACATGTTACACAGTTGATCATAAACCGTTGGTACAACAGTTCTCATGTATTACAACTGTGGTTTCATGTGGTACCAACAAAGTTCTCATGTATTACAACTGTGGTTTCATGTGGTACCAACAAAGTTCTCATGTATTACAGCTGTGGTTTCATGTATTACAACAGTTCTCATGTATTACAAAGTAGAGATGATGATCATCAACATGATTATGGGTTTTCATTTCAACCTGCAGCTGTTTACAGTAACAAAAAAGAGACTTTATGATAGTGATCTGGGTGAGCTACAAGAACTTCTTGTTAGAATGATGAGGAATTGATATTATATACACTCACATATATTTGGTTTTTCATTACAAAGAATCAATGAAGGGTATTCAAGATTTGGTTCCACTAGATTTTATTTTATCTACTTCAATTTGAGTCAATTTTGTATAGTATTTTTCATCTACTGGCAAATTCTTGCATAAAAAGAAGGCACCTAAAAGTTTGATGTTATTGGAGCAGGGAATCATTGAGGAAAATTATGATAAACTGAAAGGCCTAAAGCGAGACATGGGTGAAGAGGTGTATAAAGCTGTGACAACTGCATTGAAAGAGATTAACGACTACAATCCAAGTGGAAGATACATCAAAATGTAGCACAAATTGAATAAAAACAAGGAATACCAAGTGTTATCACGATGTACCACACAAAATGTAGCCTATTGTCTTTGTGGGTATAAACTTGGGAATTTGTATGTATTGCTATTGGAGGAGATGTTTTTCCTGATTCTACTCTTTCTGATCACGTTATGCGGTTCAACAACATCCCACAAGTATATCTGTTACTAATTCCATCCATAAAAAACTGCAATGTTTAAGGTTCTCTTTTTAGTTAGTATTGTTGTGTAGATTATAATCTATCAACATTCAAATATGTATGCCCTTTTCTTTGACATTTTCTTCTGGCCAAATACAGATAAAACTGATAGTTGTGCTTGGAGAACTTGGTGGTCGAGATGAGTATTCCTACTCATATTATTTCAACCATCTCTGATGACAGAGGTACATACATGTTGCACATGTTTTTGGGGGAGGTAATGCATGTACAAACACTTTTTAGTGAGTGATTTCTTTGATCTGATTTACAGGTGAAGAGCCATGCTATGCTGGAGTACCAATGTCCACAATTGTATAAAAAGGAATGGGCATTGGTGATGTTATTTCTCTTTTGTGGTTCAAGTGTAGTCTTGCCCGCTAGTGCACAGATTTTATTGAGGTTGGTTAAGGCTGAGTTCTGTTCATCCAAATACTTAGGGAAGAGTTAGACTATTTGTCAAAATGTAGCACAAATTGAATGGAAACAAGAAATACTAAGTGTTATCACGATGTACCACACAAATATTATCATCAATCCTAAGTGTAATCACAATGTAGCACAAAATCGATTATAAAAATGTTGTAAATTCTTTTCCAAATTAACATAATATTCTTCTTTCCACATTGTTTAAATCAAAACAACACCAACAATAAAACCTGAAATTGATGTTTACTAACAGAAACAG
>NW_020201191.1:40668-42878 GCF_001531365.2 Cynara cardunculus var. scolymus | reverse complement strand
CAAGAACGAACCAATGTTGAGATATACAACTAGTGTACATATGAACACAATATGAACACTTGTGAACAATAGTTCCTTCATTATGAACACATTCAGAACCGAGCCAATGTTGAGATATGCAGCTATTATACATATGAACACAATATGAACAGTTTGTGAACAATAGTTCATTCATTATGAAACACATTCAGAAGCGAACCAATGTTGAGATATGCAACTAGTGTACACATGAACACAATATGAACACTTGTGAACAATAGTTCCTTCATTATGAACAATGGTTTTATCAATAATAACTTGAACGATACCGAAAACTTTACTACCGGGTCTTCTCTACCAGGCACAAATTCAAAAACATTATAGATAGAAAAATCAATATTATAAAAAAAACAAGACCAATAATAAATTAACAAAAATCATGGGATTTTTTGATTTTGTAACTCCCAATTAATGATGTGGGAGTTACATAAAAAAATTACATATTTACCCTTGTAATCAAATTATAAGATGAATATGAACCTATATATAAGATGGATTGTCATTGATTGAAAATGGTTAACAAAGTTAACATAATAAACTTGATTAACATTTGAACCAGACTATATATATATATATATATATATATAGAGAGAGAGAGAAAGAGAGAGAGAGAGAGAGAGAGAGAGAGAGAGAGAGAGCAAAGAGTTTGAAAAGGGGTGCATGAGAAACATTCCCACAAAGTGGTGTTTTTTTTCACCATGACACCCCTTTTATTTATATACAAAAAGAGAAGCACAAGTTGTCCATTTGAAAGCTTCATCTATGGATGAGATACCAAACCTTCTTCATGAAGACCCTCCACCATCCATTTCAGTCCACTTTCTCAACTTGATTAAAAAAATGACTACTTCAATACTTGAATTTCATGGTGCTGCAATGTGCTGCAACACTTCCTACAGCCTCTCCTACAACTTCATTCATGAAATTGTGCAGTTGATCCAAAAATCAGTGTTAAAACTGAGTATTTACGATCTTATTTAACACTTATCATATTTTTAAGCAAGGTGATATTTAAAGCCAAAAATATTTGACATTTGGAATTTTTGGGTAATTAAAGTAACCGAGAAACTACTAAAAATTGATGGAAAACATCAACTAAATTGCTTATCACACCTCGAAACTAGAATCATTGCTTGTCCCCAAGCAACGCAAAGAGACAACTAAAAATTACTCGAGACTCAAACAAATGAAATTGCCAACATCATGACTTTTCATACATAACATACTCAATCATCTTTGTCACGAATAGCCTTTTATAAAACAAATACTCTCATATATGCATAAGAAGTTATCAATGTAATTTACCATATGCTAGCATTTAGTTTTCTTGGTTAAACACATCAATTGCAAAATATGGGATAAATAGGATTGGGTTTGATTGGTGTATTTGGCTTTGTATCACGACTCTTTCTTTCATGCTTTTGGCTTAGAGTAATTTATTGCCAACTTTCTTCTATAGCATGTATTTTATGCTCTACTATATTTTTTCAAGGTAGCATGCATTTTATGCTTGACTACCATGTAAATTTTCAAAATTGCATGCATTTTATGCTCTACAAATTTTTTTCTTTCCACGAGAGGTATTTGAGCTTTTCTTAATTTTTGAATTTTCAAGCCTCTTTTCTTTGTATGAGTGTTTCCCTACCCCCAAACTAATTGTGTTTAATATCCTCATTGACAAGATTCAATAGAGTGAAAGAAAAGATGGAAAGTGTATTGGTATTTGAAAGAAGACCTGTATCTTTTTCCAAAGAGTTTTGCAATAATAATTAAAAAATACCCAGTAAAAACCGTAGGCTAATTCTAGAAATACATCATAAATTATGAAGCATATTTATATAATCTATTTTATTTGGGTATTAGCAAAGAATGCCTGAATATGTATGCATATTTTTTCCGACTTTTGTTGGCAATTTGCAAAATGAAAGCATAAAAGCATAAAAACGACCAAATTGGTGGGTGTGGGTTGGGGTGGGGTGCTGCCGACGATTTACCGACGTGGTGGTGGTGGCTAGATCGGCCGGTGCAAATTTGATGAATGGTGTCGTCGGCCATGAAAGAAAAGGGAAGGAGAAAGGTTTTGATTGATTTATTTATTTTTTTCCTTGAAAACAACAAATATATATATATATATATATATAGAGAGAGAGAGAGAGAGAGAGAGAGAGGGA
>NW_020201191.1:36982-39369 GCF_001531365.2 Cynara cardunculus var. scolymus | reverse complement strand
AAATTTTAATGAAGCAGTTTCATGTATTTCTCTAAAATTAAAATAATGAAGATGATAATATCCATGATTAACACCCTCCACAATAAAAATGGTTAATCAACCTCTCATAATTACAAAAAACTGAACAAAATGAAAAATTATGATTGGTTGAATAAGGTTTTCACGGTTTTTACAAATTAAGTGGTTTTTATTTGAACGCTCCCATATATATATATATATATATATATATATATATGGATAATTATGAGATGAAATCCTTCCGAATGGGCTTATGTTTTGCTTATGTACAACTGCAAAGTAAGAAACATTATAATTAATGTGGATATCATTTGAAAATGAGTAGTTCAGATAGAATCGAACTCATTCATTCAAGATATTATATGAGTGAACCTATTACGGAATCTAATTAGTTAAAATACGCGATTTAAATAACGGAAAATCCAATATTTTAAAATATATATATATATATATTATTGTTTTTATTTTTTTATTTTTTTTATTATTTAAAAAAAAGATAAGTACGAAAGTCTTATCAATATTTTCTTTCTAATTTTAAACAACCTTTTTGTATTTTTTAAGTTATATATATATAGAGAGAGAGAGAGAGAGAGAGAGAGGGAGAGAGGGGTTACGTTGTAAACCGTTCAATTGATAAAAACTATGTAAACCACTTTCGACCAATAGGAAAATTTTAATTTTTTATTTAATTTTAATAAATAAGATTATAATGGTCATTTCATCGTATATTGTTTAATATTGAAAAGTAATAACTACTGTTAATTATGGAAATGTGTTAATGGAAACGTTTCATATGGAAGGAGGTAAATCTTTTTTCTTAATATAACTTTTTTACCATTAAATTTTTTTATTAAATTATACTTATTAAAATATGAATTGTAAAATCAGTAGAATATGAAATTTGTATTCGTTTCATTTCTTGAAACAGTTTCATTTCTTGATTTAATGAAATAGTTTCATTAACGGTTATTGAATTAGCATTGAAACAAAAAATAATGAAATAATTTCATTTCTTGATTTAATGAAACAAATCTTTGCTTTAGGGTGCATTTGGTATGCAGACATGACAGGACAGGACATGACAGCTGTTCAACGTTTGGTAAGACATGACAGGACTGGACAAAACTGGTTAAAATGACCAATTTACCCTTATTGAGCTGTTTAGTGTTATTTTTAACTAAATAATCAATATAAATATTAACAAATACGGTGTGCAAAGTATAACTTACATCAAACTACTACTACTTGCAAAAAATACATTTGCAAAAATGCATGATTTCATAATCAACTAATAATATATGAAAAAGGTAAATATAATATAAGCATCAAGAATCTATTATCGAAGCAAATTCATATGCATTCCATACCAAGAAGAAAATACTACTACCAACAAGCGCACAATCAATTAAAATGGATTAAATATCATATAGTAAATAAAATATAAGCACCAAGAAAACAATTTGGCTAGTGATCCCATATAGTATCATCACATTCACAAAACTTGGATTCCAGAAAATAAAAAAATTCACTTATCACCTGTACAATCATTCCTGTAAAATCAAAAATGAATATTTACTACTTTGATCAAGGGAAAACATACAAAACTCATTGAAAACACAAATTGCATGCATGAACCTTACGCAATACATTTGACGGTGATAAAATCAAGAAAACAATTTATGTAATTTATTAAATTATAATAAGATAATTTTTTTTATAACATTAATATATCATTTGAAGTTTTCGTCAAAACAATTAAAATGACACAAAATAAAAAGTTTATGTGGTTTTCTTTTTTTATTTTTATCTTTTTTCTACATTATTTTTTATTATTAATATATAATAAATTACATAAATTAATAAAAATATAGAAACCGTATAAAAATAATATATTGAGGACAGCAAAATGAAAGTTTAAGAAACATAATACACAATAAATAAATTTTAAAGAATGAATAAAATGTAAAAGAGAGACCTATTTGATATTTTAGAAGAGAATTAAGTTTTATTTTGAGGTTATATTGGTAAAATATAAGTCTGTTTCACTTTGGTCTACCCTGTTCCATGGGTAGGGGTGGAACAGATCTGTTCCACTTTGTTTCACTATGTTTCTGTCTATTCCACATAAAATTCATGCCAAACATGGGACAGGGATCTCTGCCATTGTTGGATCGAAAACTAGGGAACCGCCCACATGATATTGTCCGCTTTGGGCTGCCCCTCCCGGCAACAACCCCTCACGGCTTTAAAACACGTCACTGGTAGGAGTAAGATCCCCCCTTCCTTATAAGGAAGACGAATCCCCCTAGCCTCACCGATGTGGGATGCTCCTGCATTGCTACAGGAGCGTTGGGTTTAAGAATCGCGGA
>NW_020201191.1:30039-31622 GCF_001531365.2 Cynara cardunculus var. scolymus | reverse complement strand
TAGATTTTTAATCTTCGGAATCCAAACTTTGTCCTTGAAGTAACGCACTCCATCTGACTTAATCCTATATTTATGCTCTAGATTATGCAGGTCTCGCTCTTCAAATTTTCTGCCTTCAACGCTTCATTTTGAGCTTCAAGAATTCGAGTCTTCAAATTCGTCTGGACAAGCATTCCCAAAGCTCTTACTCGAGAGGGTTTTATCCTTTCCTTCCGGCTTAGAGCATCTGCCACTACGTTGGCCTTACCTGGGTGGTATCGGATTTTACAATCATAATCACTGAGCAACTCCACCCATCTTCTCTGTCTCATATTGAGCATCTTCTGAACAAGGATATGCTGGAGACTTTTGTGATCGGTAAATACAGTACACTTAGTGCCGTACAAATAATGCCTCCATATTTTGAGAGCGAAAACCACAGCTCCTAGCTCCAGGTCATGAGTGGTATAGTTCTTCTCATGGGCTTTGAGTTGCCTCGAAGCGTATGCTATAACCTTGTCCTTCTGCATCAATACTCAACCCAAACCTTGGTGGGATGCGTCACAATATATTATGAAGTTCTCGGTTCCTTCTTGCAAGGCCAGGATTGGCGCGTTGCATAGCTTATGCTTTAGCAGTTGGAATGCGTCCTCTTGGGGTTTTCCCCAAACAAATTTCTTACCTTTTTGGGTCAATGCTGTTAATGGCTGGGAAATCTTTGAGAAGCTCTCTATAAATCGTCGATAATAACCCGCCAAACCTAGAAATTGACGAATTTCTTTCGGGGTCTTTGGTGCTTCCCACTTCTTTATGGCCACAACCTTAGCCGGATCCACATGAATTCCTTTTTCGCTAATCACATGATCGAGAAATTGTACCTCCCGAATCCAGAATTCACATTTTGAAAATTTAGCATACAATTCTTGTTCCTTGAGCAATTCTAGTATCATTCTCAGATGCTGCTCGTGATCTACCCTACTCCGTGAATAAATCAGGATATCATCAATGAATACGATCACAAACTTGTCTAGGTACGATCTACAGATCCTATTCATTAAATCCATAAATATCGTCGGCGCGTTGGTCAGACCAAAGGGCATAACTAGAAACTCGTAGTGCCCATATCGAGACCTAAAGGCCGTCTTAGGGATGTCCTCCTCACGAACTCTTAACTGATGATACCTTGACTGAAGATCAATCTTAGAGAAATAACATGCTCCTTGCAACTGATAGAACAGATCATCAATTCGGGGGAAAGGATATCGGTTCTTGATCGTCAACTTGTTTAACTCCCTATAATCTATGCACATTCGAAACGACCCATCTTTCTTTTTAACGAACAGGACTGGAGCTCCCCAAGGTGAAGAGCTTGGCCGGATGAATCCTTTGTCCAAAAGTTCCTGAAGTTGCCCTGATAGCTCTTGCATCTCGGCCAGTGCTAAGCGATATAGAGCTTTAGCAACAGGCGCCGCTCCGGGAACTAGATCAATTCGGAATTCGATCTGTCTAGATGGAGGAAGTCCTGACAAATCATCCGGAAATACTTCTGGATAATTTCTCACCACAGGAATATCCTGAATATGCTTTTCCTCGGATTTCCTTTC
>NW_020201191.1:27157-28999 GCF_001531365.2 Cynara cardunculus var. scolymus | reverse complement strand
TGTATTTGTCTACCTCCATTCCAATCATGGTGTGATTCCAGAATTCGACTTCCAATTTCTGAATTTCGCTCTTAGAACAATACTCTTCGATGAGTAACTTTTTAAGTTCTTCCCATGATAACTCATAGGCAGCTTGGCGACCACGGGTTTGAACTTGAATGTTCCACCAAGTTAGGGCTCTTCCCTGGAGTTGGCATGTTGCATACTCCACTTTACAGTCCTCGAAACACTTGCTAATATGGAGTACCGACTCCATGCTCTCAATCCATGATAGTAATCCAATTGCACCTTATTTACCATGAAACTCTTTGGGCTTGCAGGACATGAATGTCTTGTAACTGCATCCTCTATCATTGGTGTTACGGTTCTCCTCCCTGACGAGATTCTCGATGCTAGGGCCTCCCTCACTCCTTTGACTTGCATTAATGCCCGCTGTAACCTGTGCGACAATAGTTGGTACTGCCTCCCGAATTTGTTGAGCTATCAACCGTGCTATATCGGGTGTTTGGCTTTCAGGATTTTCTCTCGTGCTGCGAGTACTCCTTCTTGGAGGCATATTTCTAATGCACAAATTTTTAAGTCGAAGTTCAGTTACTCTCATTACTTACCACTGTGTTGCACGGCATGTTACAATCATCTAATCATGTAACCAAGGTAATAATATAATAACTTATAATAGTAAAGGCATTAAATCGATAATCAACAAAACTTGACCATTCATAGACAAAATCTCATAAGATCCATAAATAAAATAAAGATATGCAATATAAAAGAAAAATTGTTCACAAACCACGGCTACAAGCCTCAAAAGAAAGTCTTAAATTTCCACTATCAACAACTTAATAAATAAAATCCTCTAACGCATAAGACTCCAAATAAGCAACCCTATCACTATCATCAGAATTCCTGCTAACACAACCAGATAAGTGTGCAACCTTCTAATCGCTCTCCTAGCGGTGAAAATCAACTCTAATGAATGATCCATCATATTATCTTGAGTGCCTAGGGCTGTAACCACTCCATCGACGAAGTGTCGATAATGCTCCAGCCTAAGTTGACACATCTCAAGATCTTGAGCCATGCCCAAAGCCCATAAATTCTCCAGGGTAGTCAAACTCGGAGAGCGCTCCGATGTGGTCCTGGTAATGGGTGGGGGTGTTACACTACGAGTGCGTGGCCGTGATGGCTCCCTCACGGCTCCAGATGGGGCGGAGAAAGACACCCTCACAGGTGGAGGAATGCTCATTCGGGCGGTGGTCCGAGCTCTAGCTCCGTGTGGCGCTATAGGATGCACGGGTACAAAGCAAGGCGGCTGTAGGGTGGGTGATCGCGCCGCAGATTCAGTGACATTGTTGCCACTATCGTAGCCGTGCTCTGAGGGATCGTAGTCTTCGGAGTTCGAATATTCATTTTCAGACGACATAATGTTGCGATATTTAATAAAATTTTAAATTATTAAACGAATCATAATAAATGACAAAAAGATGCAAAAATTTATACAAACTCACATATGTGAACCGTGCTTTTCTTATTGAGTAAGAAGTCCTTAACTTTTAGACAAACACCTAACATAACCGATCCGCGTCTCTCCTTATACATACTTAATTAGACACAGGTGATCAGGCTCTGTCTAGTTAGAGTATGCTAAGAAGTCACTCGTTCTGGTTATTTTAGTAGTATGTCCGTTTTAAATTTTTGAGACTCTTTTTAAGAAAATTAATTCGTAAATTTTTTTTTGGGTTATAGTGTATGGTTTTCTTTGAAAACTGGTGTTCTCTATAACCTACAGCTCTGATACCAAATCTGTCACACCCCGCTAAAGCGGAAACGCGAGGTATGGCA
>NW_020201191.1:0-25577 GCF_001531365.2 Cynara cardunculus var. scolymus | reverse complement strand
ATTGCACACTTAACTTTAATAAATTGGTTAATGCCTCAAAACTTCATATTTTTGAGTGAAACTGGATTCATTTGAACCCTAACTCATAAAAGAACATTTTAGAAGAAGAATCATACACTAAGAACAAATAAGTAGAGAGATATTAGCATACAAAGTAGGAGTTACCTATAGTGTTTTTAGGTGTTTGGAGATCAAAACTCCATAATTTCATGTGATTCCACTTTCATGCAAGAGATGACCCATATAGTTAACTCTCAAAAGAATAATCATCCTTTTTCATCGAATTTTGAAAAAGATCTGGTCATTGGAACATACATATACAAATCTGTCAGATTCGGACAGATTGCATGTTCACTTTATTTTGAGTAGTTAAAACCTCAAATCACCACAATATTGAATGAAATCGGTGGCATTTGAAAGGTAACTCATTAAACTAACATTCAAAAGAAAAATCAACAATTTTGAATGATTATATAGAGATTTATGGCTCTTTAAAGTAGGGTTTACCTACTGAAAAACTCTCAGATGCACATATATAATGTTTTGAGTATTTGGGGAGTCAAAACTCAATGTTTTTGAGTGAGACCAATTGGATTACAACCCTAACTCAATAAATAAACTTTTAAAAGAAATCTCATAACATTTGAACATGTCATTTACAAGATATAGACGATTTGTGCACATGCACATAATCTGTCAACACCAAAATATATCATTTTTAAGAAACAAACTCACATAAAATCATGATTTTTACCTATCTTTTTGAAATCTAATGTTTGGGTCAGATTACCACCATCATATAAACATTTTTACATGTTTTTGGTGTATAATCTCTCCTTAAAACTCATAATTTTCGGAAGTTAGAAGATAGTAGATAAAGAATGCATAAAAAATGGGTTTTTCTCCCAAAATTTACAAGAAAAAGAAAGAGATATGAATATGTTACCTTGTTTGTGGATGAAAGGGATGTAGTATCTTTCAAACTCTTGCTAATATGATGAAGATTAGAAGAAAAATCGGCTGAATATGTTGAAGGATGAAGATGATAACTCAAGATGACTCTTGAGTTCTTAGGGAGAGAAAGGAGAGGTGTTTTGAATTTTGAATGAAGAGTAATAAGGTTTAATGAAGAATCAATCTATTTATATGTGGACTAAGGAGGGAAAAAAGGGGGGGAGAGGCCGGCCATAAGGGCCCAAGCCCACCCTCAACAAATATATTTTTTTTATAAAAACAATGTCCAAAATGCATAAAATGTCATTTTCTCAATTTTGACATTTTTCTTCAAATTAAAAGCCCATGATGACTAAATTCATTTAAATAGAAATGTTTTATATTTAAAACACTAAAACTTAGTGTTTTATATAAATTGGGTATAAATTAGAGCATTTGGCACTGTATAGGACGTTTCAGATAATTTCGGGTCGGAACCGGACTTTCTAAGCAACTGCCGGAATCTCTTAGAAATGTTTCGACCAAACTAACCTAACTAACTCCTAATCTTATAAATTATCTTCAATAACACTAATACAAACTTAATAAGAGCTAACCTGGGAGTTCGAATTTGACGGTTGTCACATGTCCCTGTCCAGTTTACCAAACGCATCATTAGTGTTCAAAATGTTTCACTATTTTTTGAGATTTTGTATGTTTTACGTTTCATTATTTATTAGGATATACCTAATTCATTATAGGTGACAAGAAATGAAACTGTTTCACCTTTTATAGAACAAACTCACGTGATTCCTTGTCACCTACAATGAAAGACGGACCGATTGTCCTGTAGTGTTGAACGATAATTACAAACTGTTTCATTAACAATTATTGAATTAGTATTGGACTATTAATAATTTCTAATCAAAATAATTTTAAAACAAGGAAATCCTAATAAATGATGAAACATATAAAGAATGAATTTTTTTTCTAAATTTAATGAAAAAAATTGAAAACTGAATATTTTTTAATTTAATGAACGTTTTTCATGCACAAAACGTTCCGAAATATTAATAAATTAAATTCATCAGTGAAATTGTGTTCATGGTCACTATTGAACATGACATTCGTATCATTACTCAAAATACATATTTTTGTAATGAAACGAACACAAATTTCATATTCTACTGCTTTTACAATTCATATTTTAATAAGTATAATTTAATAAAATAATAAAAAATATTAATGATAAGAAAATTATATTAAGAAAAAAGATTTACCTTCTTCCATAAGAAACGTTTTCATTGATACATTTCCATAATTAACAGTAATTATTAGGATATACCTAATTCATTGTTGAGAATTTGATAAATTTGTCATTTTTTTAATTAAAAACTTAAACTTTTATTTTATTTTTATTATTTTTATTTTCTAATATAAACTCATTTAATATTGACCATTGATGAAAAAAAAATGGATGAATGAGATTGGCTTGTAAGGTTTTCACAAATGAGGATGGTTTGCAATTGGATCATTCCCCCCCCCCCCCTCTCTATCTCTCTCTCTCTCTCTCTCTCTCTCTATATATATATATATAACCCTTGCTTTTTTTTTTATTTTTTCTTTCAAATATAACGTGTATATGTATATATATATATATATATATATATATATATTAAAACTTGAAAAAAAATTATTTATTAAAATATATGTAGTATATAAGAAAAATAATTTACGTAAAAATTTAAGACATACCTAGGTGATTATTTACAAAGGATGGACTTTTTATAGTCCCCTCTCAACATATCAGATCATAAGTTGTCAGAAAGGGATTTTTCTGGCCCATGGCATCCTCGAGGTAAGCTTTGATTCGTTGTCCGTTTACTTTAAAGATGGTTCCATCTTCAGGGTTCTCCAAATGTATAGCCCCGTAAGCGTATATTTTGTAATTTTAAATGGACCAGACCACCTGCTTTTTAATTTGCCTGGAAAAAGTTTCAACCTTGAATTAAAAAGCAGAACTTTTTGACATTCGAAAATTTTTCTTTTGTGAATTTTTTTGTCATGCCAACTTTTTGTTTTTTCTTTGTATAATTTGGTATTTTCATAGGAAAAATTCTTATTTTCTTCTAATTCACAAAGTTGAATTTTTCTTTTGATTCCAGCTTCATAAATGTTCATGTTTAATTTCTTTATGACCCTAATAAGTTTTATGTTCAAGTTTAAGAGGCAAATGCCAAGCTTTACCAAATACCAACTTGTATGGCGACATTTCAATGGGTGTTTTAAAAGCGGTATGGTAAGCCCATTAAAGCATCGTCTAGCTTAAAAACTCAATCTTTTCTATGAGGCTTAACCACTTTTTCCAAAATACCTGTAATTTCCATGTTGGATAATTCTATGAGTCCATTTGTTTGGGGATGATATGAAGTGGCAACTTGGTGTTTGATGTTATATTACTCCAAAACACTTTTAAGTAAATTATTTATAAAATGGGTACCATCATCACTTATCAAAGCATGGGGGTACCAAATCTTGTAAGAATTTGCTTTTGGATAAATTTAAATCATTTTTGCATCGTTCAAATGACATGTCATTACTTTAACCCATTTGGATACGTAGTCCACTGCTACTAGAATGTATTGGCAGTTACCCGAAATTGGAAAAGGTCCCATAAAATCAATCCCTCAAACATCAAATAACTCAACCTCAAGAATGTTGTTTAAAGGCATTTCATGCCTTTGTGAGATAGAACATGTCCTTTTGCATTCATTACACTTTCTTGCATACTCTTGAGCATCTTTGAGAGATGATTTCCAATGGAATCCTGATTGTAACACTTTGCAGCTGTTTTTGTCCTCCAAAATGACCTTCATACTCGGATGCATGACAATGTTGCAGCGCAACTAACACTTCAGTTTCTGGAATGCATCTTCTTAACACCTAATATGTACATGGTTTAAACAGAAATGGATCATCCCATAAAAAGAGTTTAGATTCATGTCTGAGTTTTCGAATCTGATGATTAGTGAACTCATGTGGAATAATCCCACAAGCCAGAAAATTGACAATGTCAGCAAAACATGGTACACTACAACACCAAAAGTTTATCTTTCAGTGAATGTTTCTGTTATGTCACTCTTTTCCATTTCTTTATCATGTTTCTCAAGTCTAGACAAATGATCAACAACCTGATTGTCCACTCCCTTTCTGTCTACAATCTCAAGATCAAATTCTTGTAACAGTAAAACTCATCTTATTAACTTTGATTTAGCATCTTTCTTTGAGATTAAGTATTTAATGGCAACATGATCAGTGTGAACAATGACCTTTGTTCCCATTAAATAAGATCTAGATCTCTCACAAGCAAAAAACACTGCTAATAATTTTTTCTCAGTTGTTGTATAATTAATTTGAGCTTAATTCATGGTTTTACTTGCATAGTATATGGAATGAAACACTTTTTCTTCTCTTTGGCATAGGACAACTCCTACAACCCAATCACTTGCATCATGCATGATTTCAAAAGATTTTTCCCAATCAGGAGTAACAATCATAGGTGCAGTAACCAAAGTTTGTATTAAAGTTTGGAATGCATTTCTACATTCTTTATTAAAAAAAAAAAATTTGGTCATTTTGAAGTAATAAGTACAGAGGTTTTGGGATTTTTGAAAAATCTTCTGTAAAAACCTGCATGTCCTAGAAACTTCTGATACCTTTGACAATGGTAGGTTCAGGTAATTTTTCAATCACCTCAAGTTTAGCTTTATCAACCTCAACTCCTCTTTTTGAAATTAAGTGATCAAGAACAATACCTTCTGTTACCATGAAATGACATTTTTCCCAGTTTAAAACTAAATTAGTTGCTTCACATCTTTCATGACTCTTTTCAAGATTTTGTAAATATTCATCATATGATGTACCATAAATAGATAATCATCCATAAAGATTTCCATGGAAGTTTCAAGCATGTCAGAAAATATGGACATCATACATCTTTGAAAAGTTGCAAGTGCATTACAAAGAACAAATGACATTCTTCTGAAGCAAAGGTACCATAGGGACAGGTAAAAGTGGTATTTTCTTGGTCCTCTGGTGCTATTGCAATCTGGTTGTAACTTAGGTAGCCATCTAAGAAACAATAAAACTCTTTTCCTACAAGTTTGTTGAACATTTGATCTATAAAAGGTAAAGGAAAATGGTCTTTTTGGGTAGCATTATTCAATCTACGGTAGTCCATAGAAATCCTCCATCCATACATTACTCTTGTGGGAATAAGCTCATCTTTCTCATTTAAGGCTACAGTGACACCTCGCTTTTAGGGATACACTGTACAGGGCTTACCCATGAGTTACTTGTAATTGGATAGATTATCCCAACATCTAACCATTTTAAAATCTCCTTTTTCATAACTTCTCTCATGATATGATTTAACCTTCTTTGGGGTTTTATGAAAGTGAACTTTTTGTCTTCTCAAATGATTTTATGCTGACAAATTGATGGACTGATACCTTTAAGGTCAGAAGTAGTCCATCCTATAGCCTTGGAGTGCAACTTCAACATACTTACAAGCTTTTCTTTCTTATGTGTTTCTAGGGTAGATGAAATAATGACAGGCAATTTGCCTTCTTCTCCTAGAAATGCATACTTCAAATGTGATGGGAGTTGTTTCAACTCCAAATCAGGTGGTGACTCGATGGATATGGTGTGGTATCTTCACTTTCCAATAGTTCAAAGGTTGCAACATGTTGCAGCATGTCTGTCTCACTCTCTTTTGTAAATTCTATGTCCTTATCAATTCACTCTTTCTTAAGTCTAACATTGTTTCAATCCCCACTCTTGGCATAAATACTCAAGAACACTCAATATAGAACACTCCTCTCTTTCATCATGATATATCATTGAACTAAACACATTAAAAGTGACATTTTTCTCATTCACTCTCATAGTCAACTTACCTTTATGCACATCTATCAGATTTTTTCGGTAGCCAAAAATGGTCTTCCTAAGATGATTGGAATGTCTTTATCAGCCTCAAAATCATGAATAATGAAGTCAGTGGGAAAAAATGAATTTATCCACCTGGACTAACACATCCTCAATTTTCCCTTTCAGGTGACCTATAGATTTGTCAGCTAACTAAAGGGTGACTGTTGTTGGTTTAGCTTCTCCAATGCCTAAGGTGTTGAAAACAAACAATGGCATGAGGTTAATGCTAGCTCCTAAATCACACAAGGCCTTTCCTATCTATTTCCTACCTATAGAACAAGGAATAGTAAAACTCTTTGGATCTTTAAGCTTAGGGGGAATTATGTTTGAAAGGAGAGCACTACAACATTTTGTTAAGGCAACAGTTTCATATTCACTTAACTTTTTTTTTCTTGCTTAAAATGTCCTTGAGAAATTTGGTATAATTTGGCATTTGTTCAATAGCTTCAACCAATGGAATGTTGATATGCAGTTGTTTGAACACATCAAGGAACTTTTTGAACTGTAGCTCCTCTTTTTGATTTCTCAACCTTAGTGGAAAAGGTACATAAGGAAGAATAAGATCTATAATGGCTTTCTTAGGGGACTGGTCTAAAGATGCTTGAATGTTAGTTGGTTTGACTATGGGAGTGACAGGTGATGTGCCAGGAGTATCAGTGTTTATGAAAGATGTTGAAGCCTCATCCTGAAATGACACCTTCTTTTTGCCTCATTTAAAAATAATAAGAATAAGTCAACTTTCTTAAGGAGTATCCCTATGTCTACTGAGTTTCCCTTATCTTTCAAAATAGGTGTGGCAATATTCAGAGTGGGTGTTGTAACATCATTTTCAGTTGGTGCTTTGGATGACTTAACAGACTTTTTCAAAGGTTCACTTTCTATCAAAAAAATTAATTCCTTAAAGTCACCACCTTCACATGTTCCTTCACTATAGGCCTTGGCATCTCTATATCACTAGGAGGGGACCTGGAGGTCTATTCCTTATATCAAGTGCAAGTTGACTAATTTGTGTCTCTAGTGATCTTATTGTGGCATTCTGATGGTTCATGGTTGAGTTGGTTTGGGTTATGAACCCATTCAAAATTTCTTCCAAAGAAGTATATGACCCAGCTTGCTGGTTAGGCAGTTAGGCTTGTTATAAAAAGATGATGGACTTGGTTGTTGATGAAAATTCTATTGGTGATAGTTTTTAGACCGGCTTTGGTACTGGTGTTGAGGTTGTTGTGGTGGTTGAAAATTAGAGGTCCCTTGTGGTTTGTTCATTGGTAGGTTTAAAGCAAGACTGTTCCATGAAATTTTTTGTGTCTCCACCCAATATTGTATGTTTTGAAAATGATCATGTTTTGTTTAGATTTCACACATAATTTATTGATCCTGAGTTGGATGGACAATATTCAAAGGAATATCCCTCCCCACAATACACACATTGTACTGACTCAATAGTTGGAGTGGATGTTGTGGCGACAGATTGTGCTACTTGACCGATTGTTAAATATTTTAATAAATTGGTCATCATAGTCATTTGTTCCGTTAAATGCTATAAAAACATCTATATAATGAATTCCAGTTGTCTTGTGTGGTACTAGTGCACGTAGATCGCCCCAAATGACCATTGTTTTTTGGTCTAGCTATTCCTGAGTTCAATTTATCAAAAACAGGAATGACATAGTCCATATTTATTCTATCTTTGGGATTTGTCAGCTTGATGATTTTTTCAATGTAAGTTGGGGGAGGTTGATCTTCAACAATTCAGCCATTTTGGAAGAGGTTAAAGCAGTTAATGCCCTCTGCGCTCTTCTTCTTTGTCTAAAAGTTTTTTCAATGTCAGGATTAATTTAAAAATCTCCCCATGTGGTACCCTTGGCATGCACCACACAAAAACTAGCGACAAAATGGTAGAAAAGTCAAATCTTTTAATTTACTTACTAAAACTTTTAGTTTTGCCTTAGTCCTCGACAACGGCGCCAAAAACTTGTTGCGAGATTTATACCAAGATAAAGTCTCTTAGACCGTATGCAAATAGAGACCATGCAAGTATACACGTATCAACCCACTATTGTCTTTTACAAGTAATAAAAAGGGTAAGATACCGAATATCGATCCACAGGGAAAAAGGTGTTCAAGGTTTCAGATAAAGTCCAGAAAAAGATTAGATTTCAGATGGCGAGTTCGAATAATTGTTTTTGGTTTGGTAACTTAAAACTAAATAATTAATTTAAAACAAAGCAAAGGTGTTGGGATCAGTTAAGATTTTTGGACAAATAAATCAGATAAAACTTTGTAGATAATAACTTATCTTTAACCAACCATCAACTTGTGTAAGATATTCTTTTGAGGTTGAGAATGGCATCCATCCAAGGACCGATTCTAATGTTTACAAAATAAAATCAGTCCAAAAAATGACACAATCTATCCCTTGTATAAGTTGTATGAAATGAAAACAAGTCTTCTTGGTTCTAAGTAACTCTCTTGAGTATGCTTCCGTATTATTCAAGTTGATGTGTTCGGGATGGCTTATCTAAGTACATCAAACTGTTAACATTTTTCTGCAAAAATCAGCTTGTCAAGAGATACGTAATTGTAACTCTGGATAAGTGGTCACAAAGATTTGTTAATATTTGGTAAATTTCTATCATCAAAATCATTTTTTTTTTTAACGTTACTGGTCGGGTGATATCTCACACTTTAGATTTAATGAAATTGGGCCACAAAGCAAGTATACAATACAACCCAACGTCGTCTTTCCAAGTAATAAAGTGGTATAAGTACCGGATTATCGTCCACGGAGATTGTAGCCAAAGTTAGATTAGAGTCCAATGAAAGAGATGATTTCAGATGACGATTTTGAAGACTTTTGTTTGATTTTAAGGTGAATCCAAACAGAATACATAATATATAAAAGAAGCAAGGGTGTAAGACTTAAGGTGAGACCTAAATACAAATTCCAGCAGTCAATGCTCTAGGATTGCTACAGCAAGCAGTATTTCGAAACTAAGTTCTACCATCTATTTTGAAGGCATTCCTCTTGGACTTCACCATTGCACTATATTATAGCTTTCCACCCATATCTCTATGTGGTGTCCGGACCAGGGATAGTGACACGATGTTGTTTTTAAAATATATGGATAAACAAATCTCTTTGTTACAAATCACTCTCTCGAGTCGATTCCCATATCATTCGAGTTGGTGTGTTCTTGATAGTTCATCTCTGAATTTATCACACTTTGACACTTTCGAAGAGTAACCAACCCGTCGGGAGTTAAGTTTTGAAAAACATAAATGACAAGTCTCCTTGTCGGCAACTTTCTCAAGTCTACCTCTTATGTCATTGAAGTTGACGTGCTTTAATGGCTTATCTCTAAGTCCATTGCACTTTAACACTTTCAAAGTGATCAATCCGTCAAGAAGTGTGCTTGGTTTTATAAAAAACTCGAATGAAACAATGAAACGTTGTTTACGAAAACACTTAGCTACTTTTGTTTGGTTTGAAAATCTCACCTTTCCGTCTCACACCCAAGCTATAAAAGCTTAGCTACTCATAACGGAAAGTAAAAAATAAATAACGGAAAGTAAAGACATAAATGTAAATTGCGTAAAGTAAATAACGAGGAAATAAATGACGAGAAAGTAAATAACGAGAAAATAAATGACGGGAATGTAAATTGCGAGAATGTAAATTACGGAAATTAAATGACGGAAAGTAAATGACAATAAAAGTAAAGGAACATAAAATAAAGAACAAGAAATTAAAAGAGAAGAATTTAAAGGATGAAAGCTTTAAAACTCAAGAATTTGAAATTTCTCAAAAGGTTCTCTCAAAATCAGCCCTAACCAGCTGATTTTGATCTTGGAAATATGTTATAAGGTGTGTGTAAATCACCAGGTTAAGCCCCCTATTTATACACAAGGCCTTGCACTACACAACAAAGGTATTAACCACAAGTTAATGTCCAATGGTTAAGAAAATGGGATCTAAAGTACAAAAGTACAAATAAAGTCAAAAATCCCAGATTTTAAAAATCTTCCAGCTATTTCCAGTTGTCTTCCAGTAAGCATCCAAAAGGCAACAGCTTAATCGTTATGCCCTCTCAAAGCCGTGCACGTATCAGGTGGCTGCTGCTGCAATGCTGTAGCATCAGGCTGTTTTAACAAAAATTCTTCGTTAGCTTGTATCTTTGCGTCCCAACAAGTTTAACCACAATATTTTAGCTCCATAATAAAAGTATAAAGAAATAAATCAAAATGACTCAAAGTAGGAATGAAAGGAAACTAATTTTGACTAGAAAGACGTAAAACGAATGCATTATGTGTTGAATTCTCAACACATATCACACCCCCAAATTTAAACCGTTGCTTGTCCGCAAGCAACCAAAATACAAATAAAAAGACTCAATTTATACAAAAATTTGCATGATCAAGGCATTAAGTGCCAACCCAACAAGAGTTATACCCAGCATGAGGCTCATAGCCTTTCATAAATCCAAGATGAGTCACTCAAAACCAAGTCATTTTATGTGAACCATAGGCTAGCATTCTCTTTTCTTTGTTAAGTTCAAACACAATCACATATATAGGATCAATAAGGCTTAAAGGGTTTACTCTCTTTGGCGTTTCTTTTCTCTCATTGCCTTTTTCCTTTTATACTCCACATATGAATTTTTTCAAATTTTTGGGCACTTTGACCTCTTTTGATTGGAGTGCACATATCCCCTATGGGACTTTTTATTRTGCTATTTTGAAACACATAGCCCCTATGGGACTTTTATTGTGTTTTTCCAAACCCTTTTATGATAAGGAGTCAAATTAGAGCTTTGCTCTTTGGTATTGACTTTATGTCCTTATATAAACTCCTCCCCCAAACTTAAATTTGACAATGTCCTCATTGGYGCTTTATGGGGTAGATGGTGTTTGAAAGGGTGCAAGTGGCTTAATATGAGTATAGAAAAGAAGGCATAAATCATTTCCTATTGTGAATTGTGTGATCAAAGTGTTTTCCCAAAAAATGGTTTGCTAGTTCTAGTTTTGAACAAAGTGATTTCGTTGAATGACAAGTAATCCGTAGAATTATTGAGGCTATGATCTCATGTGCAACATACCTTAACTTAAGTGATCATGCATAAAAAAATGAGACTAAAAACTATTAAAGACTATTCCCGACTCAAAGAAATAAAATATGGAGACTAAAGTACGGTGGTAGAACCTGTCCTACTCCGTAGGAGTAGGCTGTGTGCTCCGGACTGCCATCTCCTTCTTCAACTTCTCATTCTTTTCAAACAGACTCTTATTATCCACCTTGATGGCTTTCAGAATGTTTTCACGAAAGTTGATCTTCTCACCTGTTATGAGACTAAACAAAAGCACCAACCTTTCTACAAAAATGGAGCTGTTCTGATTAGTCGATGATAAATAATGTCTAATAAAGCTTATCCAAACATTCTTATCAGAGGACAATTGGCAGCCTTAAAGGTTTTCAACATGAAATGAGTGTAAGGCTTCCAATCAGTCTCAAGCATTCCAAGGAAAGTCATGATCTCAACCAAATATGCCTTAGAGGTCGTGTGCAAGAGTGCATCATTCTCAGAATCTATRTGAGGTGAGAGTTGTTTCAATTCTAAGTCAAGTGGTGATACAATAAATGGGGTGAAGTCTTTTTGCTCACCATTTTCCAACAGCTCAGATGCTATAGTGTAACGCCCCAACCCACACATTGCATGTAATACATATTTCATACATAGGAAATACATAATATCATTCCATTCGGGTCCCTTAGTACAAGAATCTAACATAACCAATTACAAGGTCCAAAATTTTGAAATACATTTCTTGTACTAATCAATCAAAACAGATCTTCAAGTAGAAGCGCATAAAGGAAAATATTAGACCTTCCCCTTCCTCTTACTGTCCGAACCTCCTACAACACATAGTTAAAATCATAAAACGAGGGTTAGACCGAAAGGTCTAGTGAGATACCCTATTTATGTTATTGCAGGGTGAAAAATCACCAAAACCTTTAGGGACAAATATCATTTCATATTTATAACAAATATATTTCTTTCAAAACTTCCTTTTTATGATAAAATAACATTTCTCATCGAAAACACAACATTACATCAAATCCGGTCAATTTTGACTTAGTCGGACTTCAAATCCGGTCAACTATCCAGACAACACAGCCTAAGCTTTGTCCGATTTAACACTTGAACAAATTTCAACTTTGTCCGGATAATAAATCCGGTCAATACCCCGCTTAAAGCTTGAATGATTTATTACTTGGAATATAAACCATCATTGTCCGGATAACATGTCCGGTCAATACCCCGCTCATTACTTAGCCGATTTAAAATAATCCGGCCACTATTTGGTCGTATTCTTACTTCTCAGTTTAAAAAGATAACTTTTCTTACCAATCATAACCCGATCAACACTTAACCGATTTAAAACAATCCGGACAATACATCGATTAACCTTTGTTCGATTTAAAATAGTCCGGACAATACTTCGTTCATCCTTTGTCCGATTTAAAGTAATCCGGTCAAACCTTGTCCGGTTTAATATCCGGATAAACATTTAGAGCAAAAAGACTGATTTCTATCCAAATTCAAACAAAATTCATATGAAACCAGTAATAATCTTCATGCAAAAGAGTTTTAGAAAATTACTCACCTTATGCAATCAAATGAGATTCAACTTCTTGAAATCAGACACTTGAATCTTCTTTACAAGAATAATCCGGTCAATCTTTCCTCTTTTAAATCGCACAACTTTTAGCAAATGCAAGAAGAGAAAATATGGAGGCTAAGCCCTCATTTTATACTTTCCAAGAATGGAAGGTCGGCTAACATCCCCTTCTTCCCATACAACTCACCACATGCACATGCATACATCCTCACACCATGCATTCATAACATGCATACGTGCATAATCATATATATATATATATATATATATATATATATATGCACATATTCACATATATCATGCATTATATATATATATCCAATTATTACGCAATCTCACATACCTGCATGATTAAACATATCAATTTATCATGCTATCATGTAATCATTTAATCAGATAATCACATATTAATTACCTTGGGTGATAACTAGAATCTGGTTATCATATACAACATTCACTGGGACAACATCATTTCCTATTTCCTCAACATCTTCTTCTATTTCCTCATCACACTCTTCTTCCAACTTAAGGTTCTTCTGAATTCCTTCTTCAAAGTACATCTCTTCTATCTCAGATATTCTTGAACACTTTTCCAACTAATCAGGGTACTTTAGAGAGTTGAAGACATTAAATGTGACTTTTTGGTCCTGAAGTCTCATAGTCAGCTCTCCTTTCTGGACATCTATTAACGTTTTTTCGGTGGCTAGGAATGGTCTCCCTAAAATGATAGGAATGTCCTTATCAGCCTCAAAGTCTAAGATGATAAAATCTGCCAGAAAAATGAACTTGTCAACTTGCACTAACACATCCTCAATCTTTCCCTTAGGGTATGCAATGGATTTGTTTGCCAATTGGAGTGTAACCGTGGTAGGTCTAGCCTCACCTATGCCTAAGGTATCGAAAACGGATAAAGGCATGAGGTTGATACTAGCACCTAAGTCACACAAAGCTTTTCCAATCTCTTTCCCACCTATAGAACAAGGAATAGTGAAACTCCCCGGGTCTTTAAGCTTAGGAGGTATCTTGTTGGTCAGAAGTGCACTACATCCTTCAGTAAGAGCTAYGGTTTCATACTCGGTCAGCTTCTTCTTCTTACTTAAGATGTCCTTGAGGAACTTAGCATAACTAGGCATTTGCTCAATTGCCTCAACAAGTGGTATGTTGATGTGCAATTCTTTGAACACATCYAATAACTTCTTAAAATGCAATTCCTCTTTCTGGTTCCTCAACCTTTGGGAGTAAGGAACATAAGGAGGAACTGGTTTTATCACATTTGCTTGGATGTGTTGAGCAAGATGGGTCTTGAATGCCTTGGGTCTTAGTGGTACCCTCTGGAGGTTCAGATGAAATTTTAGCATCAAGCTTAGGGGTATCTAAAACCTCAGTCTCTTTTGACTTCTTTAAAGCATCCTCAGGAAAAAGTAATGGAAATTCTAATCTAGGGGGGACAGATGTGGTGGTCTCGGATGCCTTCTTCTCTAAGGGTCGGACCGGTCTTTCTTTGGCAGGAACCAATGTTGTAGCATCAGCTTCTGTCAAAATGGGTGTACTATCTTTTTGTACTTTTTCTTTCAATTCCTTCCCACTTCTAAGGGTCACTGTTTTCACATGTTCCTTTCCTAAGGCTCTCGAGACTTCTGTGTTACTAGGCAAAGTACCCAGAACTCTATTGGTCTGATTGAGTGCAAGTTGACTGACTTGGGTTTCCAGATTTCTAATAGCCGCACTTTGCTGATTAAAAAGAGATTGATTTTGAGAGTTTTGTTGGGTTATCAAAGCTTGATTTTAAGCTTGATCATGCGCAAATAACCCTTTTATCATTGCTTCCAAAGAAGATGATAAGTCAGCCTGTGGAGGTGGYTTGTTTTGAAAAGGTGGTTGAGCAGTTTGAAAATTTTGATGATGATTTTGGGAACAACTCGCATGTTGTTGGGGTTGAAAATTAGAGGTTCCTTGCTGCTTAGGTGCGGGTGAATTTAAACATTGACTGTTCCAAGAAAAATTCGGGTGTTGTTTCCAACTTGCATTGTAATTGTTGGTATAGGGACCAGGTCCATTATAAACAAAGTTTATGAATTCAGAATTATGAGGACAATGTTCATATGAGTGTTCCCCACCACAGCACACACATTGCACAGAGAGGACTGTTGGAACAGGTGTATTAGCAGCTATTAGCAGCTTGCTGCACTCCTTGACCAGAAGTTAGATTTTTCAGCAGGTTGGTCATGGAGGTGAGCTGAGCTGTCAATGCAGTATATGCATCTACATCATGTATCGCAGCAGTCTTTTTCTGTGATTAAGCATGTGGGTCGGCCCAATGCCTATTGTTGGCTTATATCTTTTTTCAGGATTTCATATCCCTCATTATAGGTCATAGATGTAAAGGCTCCGCCTGTAGTCGTATCGAGCATTTGTTTTGCCATGGGATTTAACCCATTGTAAAACGTCTCGAGTTGAATACAGTACGGAATGCCATTGTGTGGGCATTTCCTCAACAACTCTTTGAACCTTTCCCACGCGTCAGGAATAGCCTCATCGTCCATTTGTTTAAAAAGACAGATTGCGTTCCTCGACTTAGCGTTCCTTGTTGGTGGGAAATATTTTCGCAAAAAAAATTCCGCCATGTTACTCCACGAAGGCACTGATCCCGGTGTTAAAGAGTTAAACCATGCTTTTGCTCGATCCCTTAATGAAAAAGAAAATATAGTAAGTCTGAGAGCGTCATTTGACACTCCCGGGATCAGGAAAGCATCAGTTATTTCCATAAAAGATTTTAAGTGCGAATGTGGGTCCTCCAAAGGTAATCCGGCAAATTGGCCATTCGTTTGCAACATGTGAAACATTATCGGTTTTAGTTCGAAATGGAGAGTGGTCATATGTGGTCTAACTATCCCAGAATTCAATTGCTCAAAATCCGGAATAGCATAATCCATAATCCTTCCACTTTTGGAATTTGCCAAATTAATGTTGTTCGGAGTTTGTGCTCTTTGTTGTTCATTATGGTCCGATTCTATGTCCAAATTATTATCATTATCATTATGTGGGTGTCCTTGTTGAAAGTTCAGGAATGGTGGAATTGGTTCAAAAACTGGCGGTTGGTTTCCCAAATGCGGTATTTCCGGAATGATTGGGGGAGGTAACGCCATGTTTGGAGGGTGTAGAGCAAAAAATGCTCTTTGAGCCCTCCTCCTATGGTGAAACGTTCTCTCAATGTCGGGATCAAATTCGAAAAATTCACCGCGATGTGACCGTGGCATACACCACTTTTAAAAATGATTCCGATGATAAAAGAAAAATTAAATCTTTTAATTTACTCAAAATAAAACTTTTTGCGAAGCAATCCCCGGCAGCGGCGCCAAAAACTTGGTCGGGTGATATCTCACACCTTTAGATTTAATGAAATTGGGCCACAAAGCAAGTATACAATACGGCCCAACGTCGTCTTTCCAAGTAATAAAGTGGTACAAGTACCGGATTATCGTCCATGGAGATTGTAGCCAAAGTTAGATTATAGTCCAATGAAAGAGATGATTTTAGATGACGATTTTGAAGACTTTTGTTTGATTTTAAGGTGAATCCAAACAGAATACAGAATATATAAAAGAAGCAAGGGTGTAAGACTTAAGGTGATACCCAAACACAAATTCCAGCAGCCAATGCTATAGGAATGCTACAGCAAGTAGTATTTCGAAACTAAGGTCCACCATCTATTTTGAAGGCATTCCTCTCGGACTTCACCATTGCACTATATTATAGCTTTCCACCCATATCTCTATGTGGTGTCCGGACCAGGGATAGTGACACGATGGTGTTTTCAAAATATATGGATAAACAAATCTCTTTGTTAAAAATCACTCTCTCGAGTCGATTCTCATATCATTCGAGTTGGCGTGTTCATGATAGTTCATCTCTGAATCTATCACACTTTGACACTTTCGAAGAGTGACCACCCCGTCGGGAGTTAAAGTTTGAAAAACATAAATGACAAGTCTCCTTGTCGGCAACTTTCTCAAGTCTACCTCTTATGTCATTGAAGTTGACGTGCTTATTAATGGCTTATCTCTAAGTCCATTGCACTTTAACATTTTCAAAGTGATCAACCCGTCAAGAAGTGTGCTTGGTTTTATAAAAACTCGAATGAAACAATGGAACGTTGTTTACGAAAACACTTAGCTACTTTTGTTTGGTTTGAAAATATCACCTTTCCGTCTCACACCCAAGCTATAAAAGCTTAGCTAATCATAATGAAAAGTAAAAAATAAATAACGGAAAGTAAAGACATAAACGTAAATTGCGTAAAGTAAATAACGAGGAAATAAATGACGAGAAAGTAAATAACGAGAAAATAAATGACGAGAATGTAAATTGCGGAAATTAAATGACGGAAAGTAAATAACAATAAATGTAAAGGAACATAAAATAAAGAACAAGAAATTAAAAGACAAGAATTTAAAGGATGAAAGCTTTAAAACTCAAGAACTTGAAATTTCTCAAAAGGTTCTCTCAAAATCAGCCCTAACCAGCTGATTTTGATCTTGAAAATATGTTATAAGGTGTGTAATCACAAGGTTAAGCCCCATATTTATACACAAGGCCTTGCACTACACAACAAAGGTATTAACCACAAGTTAATGTCCAAAGGTTAAGCAAATGAGATCTAAAGTACAAAAGTACAAATAAAGTCAAAAATCCCAGATTTTAAAAATCTTCCAGCTATTTCCAGCTGTCTTCCAGTAAGCATCCAAAAGGCAACAGCTTAATCGTTAAGCCCTCGCAAAGTCATGCACGTATCAGGTGGCTGCTGCTGCAATGCTGTAGCATCAGGCTGTTTTAACAAAAATTCTYCGTTAGCTTGTATCTTTGCGTCCCAACAAGTTTAACCACAATATTTTAGTTCCATAATAAAAGTATAAAAAAATAAATCAAAATGACTCAAAGTGGGAATGAAATGAAACTAATTTTGACTAGAAAGACGTAAAACGAATGCATTATGTATTGAATTCTCAACACATATCAGTTACCCTAAACCCAAGCTAAGATTGTCAGTCTATCAGCGCTCGGTATCCTTGCATATCTATTTTTTTAAACGAGAAAATGATTTTTATAGAAAAATAAAGTTTTACGACGAATAAAAATTAAAATAATCGTAAACTAATGACTACGAGAAATTAAAATAAATGATGAACGCAAATTACGAAAAATATAAAGTAAGTTACGAATATTAATAAACATGGTAACAATAATCTAAACGAAATTATGACAACTAAATGAAAACTTATAAATAACTAACTTACGATAAATTACGACAGGAATTTAAGTTGCGATAAATAAAAGATGATGCTAATATATGATAATAATATTACGACGATAATATAAAAGACGAGATACGATAATATGAATAACAGTAAAATAGAAATAACGAAAACATAAAATAGTTTAGCTGGCAAAGAAACTTTATATATATATATAGAGAGAGAGAGAGAGAGAGAGAGAGAGAGACACGTTCAAATGAAAACCGTGCAATTCTTAGAAACCGTGTAAACTAATTTCGACCAATATGAAAATTCCAATTTTTTTTCTAATTAAATTTAATCTTTAAGGGTATATTGGTCATTTGCATTGTTTTCTATTAAATATGAAAGTTATAATAAATCTTAATTAAGGTAACATAATAAAAAAAAAATTTATAAATGGTAACATTTAAATATTTAATTAAATTATAATATTAAAAATTGGATTTTGTTATATTGTGTCTCGGTTTATTATTGCCAAGATTCACATAAATCGTAAGTTATTAGATTAATAAATCCATGAAATCAGTAATAGAAAAAAAAAATATTCATGAAACCTGTTTCATACATGATGAAATTGGTATATGGAGTAAGTGAAAAATGATTATAAAATGGGTGCATGATGAAACCGGTTTCATACATGGTGAAATTGGTGCATGGAGTAAGTGAAAAATGATTATGAAATGGGTGCATGATGAAACCGGTTTCATACATGGTGAAATTGGTGCATGGAGTAAGTGAAAATGATTATGAAATGNGTAAGTGAAAATGATTATGAAATGGGTGTATGATGAAACCGATTTCATACATGGTGAAATTGGTGCATGGAGTAAGTGAAAATGATTATGAAATGAGTGCATGATGAAATAGGTGCAACATGAAATGGGTGTATGATGATATGGGTGCATGATGATATGGGTGCGAGAACAATCTCATTGGACAAGTGAAACAAGGTACATGATGAATAGGGTGAGAAATTTACCATAATAGGGTGCATGATGAAGATGTGAATGGGTTTACCATTTTGCCATTCTCGCTATTATAAAATAAAAAATGTAATATATATTTTTTAGTTTCCTAAAATAAACTAAACTAATCTTGACCATTGATTAAGAAAATGGATGGATGAGATTGGTTTACATGATTTATACAAATGAGGGTGGTTTTCATTTGATCGCTCATCTTTCTCTCTCTATATATATATAGAGAAAGAGGGGGGGGTTAACTTTGCAAACCACGTTATTTGTATAAACCGTACAAACCTCATTCAACTAATCATAATTTTTCATTTTGTAATTATGAGAGGCTGATTAATCATTTTTATTGTGGAGGATGTTAATCATGGATATTATCATCTTCATTATTTTAATTCCAGAGAAATACATGAAACAGTTTCATTAAAATTTCATTAAGTATTATATGAAACAATTTAACAAGATTAAACAATTTCATGAAAAAATTTCATATATTAAACACTGAAATCGACGGATGAGGGTGGTTTGCACGATTTGTACAAATTAGGTGGTTTGCATTTGATCGCTCATCTCTCTCTCTCTCTCTCTATATATATATATATATATATATATGATGGAGAGCAAGAGAGTTTGAAAAGGGGTGCATGAGAAGCATCCTCTCAAAAGTGGTGTCTTTTTTTCACCATGACACCCCCTTTATTTATATACAAAAAGAAAAGCACAAGTTGTCCACTTAAAAGCTTCATCTATGGCATACCAAGCCTTCTTCATGAAGACTCCACCGTCCATTTCAATCCACTTACTCAACTTGATAAAAAACGGCTGTTTTAATACTTGAATTCCATGGTGTTGCAATGTGCTGCATCACTTCCTACAACCTCTCTTATAGCATCATTCACAAAATTGTGCAGTTGATCCAAAAATTAGTGTTAAAACTGAGTATTTATGATCTTATTTTTCACCTATCATATTTTTAAGCAATGTGGAGATTTAAAGACAAAAATACTTGACACTTTGACGTTTTTGGGAATTAAAGTAACCGAGAAACTACTAAAAATTGATGGAAAACATCAACTGAATTGATTCTTATAAGTACATCTGTTGTACAAGAGACCTTTATGGTATCTACATGCCAATCCTATGCCAACTGTTTCATTTGTTGAAACAAGATTACCTACTAGTGTTGTCACTAAGGCTGAATTTTAGTCTTTTAGTGATTTTTGTAGGAATTACTTTGCAAAGATTCATTCCAAATTAAATGAATTGACGGCTAAATCATCTAGTCACAAATCATTGGAGCATAAAATGGAGAGCTTATAGGAGGTTATGGAAGAGAAACTGGATGGTACTGACAAATCCAAACTTTTGATGGAGACTCAATTTGAAAAGATGAAAGTAGTAGGAGAACAAAATACAGATCTTTTAAAGATCATGACATAAAATTCAATATCAAAGTCAGATTTCTTGGTCTTTCAAAGTTGCATACTGGATTTCTTTTTATTCTATAAGAAGCTTATAGATCATCAATCTCAACAAGTTCCTAAGCAATTTCAAATCCTCAACCAATTCTTATTCAAGCTGTTCTTGTTTCCTCTATTCCTAACTCCAAAGTTTATGAAAATTTTGCTACTAAGGAGCAAGAGACTGATTTGCAGAACCAAGTGACAGATCATGTCCAGAAAGATGTCAAAATTTTGACTTGTGGAGAACAAAGTCAAGGTGTTAAAATAAGACATGATAATCAGGATGATCATGATGATCATGAGGGGAAATAAGTAAATATGAGATCTTCAAATGAGGAATACATGGATAAAGCTTCTAAATCTGAAAATGTTGGTGAAGATGTAAATATGGGTGAATAAGAGATCTGAAGTATGAGTTCAATCTAGGGACATAAAAGTATTAGTTTTGGATGAAAATTTTGAAGAGGTTACTTCTGCTAGTAATTATGAAGAACCTATAACCTACTCTGAAAATGCTTTGGTGGTTAGATTTGAAATTTCTGAGATAGAAGAGTTGATGCAAAAGACAGTGTTTGAAAAGATCAAAGGGATGATTATTAACTCTAGGGTATAGAAATTTGTTGACAAGTGTTTTTACAGTTTATTTGTATTCAGAGAATTCATGAACCAAGAAACTGTTGTGGAAGTTTAAGAATGAACAAACTGGAGGATATTGAAGCTAGAATGTTTGGTCATCTTGAATGGTTCACAAGAACAACAGATAACAAATTATCATGGAGATACAAGCCTTTCATTCAAATTCCCAAGATATAATTCTCTATGATTGGTGAATCTTTTGTTGATCAAGTGCTGGTAAAGGAACTGTTGTCTAAAGACCCAAAAGTGATTCATTTGAAGAAAATCTTTCTAGAAGAGTATTTTAAGAAGTTATTTAAAGATGAATTCAACCTCGATCTTGATAGATGCAGTTTTGAGATTGAAGATTTGAGTGCATAATAGATTATTAAGGAAGATGTTTTGCTTGAACATGTTATTGATGGAAGCTGGCCAGAAGACTATGTCATGTTTTTCTCAGAATATGTAGAGAGGTTTAAATAGTCAACTGAAAGATTAAATGAAAGGAGTTTGATAAAGATAATTGATAACTTTGAGATGAAAAGTTTTGGAATGATAAATTATTTGACAATTCATGATTCATGTGACAAGGATAACATAGAATGTCTGATAACCAATGTAGACTTGTACAATTTGAGGTTAAAAGATAAAGTATATTTGCTCAAGTTTAGCAAAGCTGTTGATGAACATGCATTTGAGCTAGAGCTAAGAAGAATTATGGGAATATACATAGGAATTCTTCTTTTGTATGATTTCCAGTTGACTTCGGATATGAAGCTGAAGGTGAAAATTTTGATGAAGCCCAAGACAGAAACAGAAAACATGTCAATAAATGTTTTTGAGTTCATTTTCTACCCTGAGATTGGATTTTCTTACAATAATCCAAACACAAACTGCATAAATGTATTCACATTTGAAAATGTTTCAAGTTTTTCAACTTCTACTTTGGAATGGTTTCTAAGAATGATTAATCTTCATAATTATGGGAACATGGTGATCAAAACAGAGTTAATCAAACAGATTACAGAAAGAGTTGAACTCAAAATGTTAGTCAAAGAGGGTATGAAGATGTGCTTAAGTGATCAAAACTCAAAAAGGGCTCATCCTAATTACACCATTTGAGTTTAATATCCATGTAGACATGCTTGAAATAATAAAGCTTCAAGAAAGTCTGAAAAGAAAGATGTGAAAGCTACAAAAGCTGTTTGTATGGATTTAGATGAAAGAATTGAAGTTGTTAGTGAAAATGTTGAGATTGTCAAGCCTGAATGTTGGGTTCAAGAATGTGCTTAATTGTTGTATTCAAGTTCTCCCATTGTAATTGTTTTGTAATAGTTAGCCTTTGTTAATTTCCTAGTATAAATAGTCTTTAGCTTGTTAATTGTAATTAGTTTAGATTAATTCAGATTAGTTGTTGTTGATCATGTTGTAAATTCTCTCAAGAAATATCATATTCAACTTTGGTGAAAATCTCTCTCTATTCATCTCAATCTATTCTTGAAGGATTAATCTGATTGTATATGATTTTGGGATTATCAATTGGTATCAGAGCTCATATTGCAGCAATTTGATAGAAGGATTACAAATTTTTCGAGGAATTTTGCACGAATTTAATGGATTTTAAGAACTGTTCATCGCCTGTTCTTGAGTGTTCTTGATCGGATTGCACATTTTCTACTCTAATCTCATCAATTCTTAGTGTTAATTGTTAAAATTTGCACTACTAGATTCACATTTTCAATCTGAACATCTTTGATTCACATTATTTTGTGTTTTAATCAAGTTTTGAATCGATTTTGAGTTATTTTTGAGTTTACGAAAAAGTTACTGTTCTTCAAAAACTCAAAAAAATTTGAAGTTTTGATCCAAATTTTTGGTGAAAAATTGTTAAAATTGTGTTTGTGGTTGAAATTTATCCTTATAACTCTTGATCGATTTAGTATAAGTCGCTTATTGCTTTGTACGATTTAAGACTTGGACATTCTGTGTGAATTCTTGATTGTGCGATTTAGTGGAATAACTGGTTAATACTTTGAGCGATTTAGTGGTAAATCGTTTGTAGTTTTGTCCGATTAAGTGATAATCCGTTTGTAACCTGTGCGATTTAGTAAGCGATTTAGTTAATCCACCTGGTATATCTTGGAATTGTTATGCGGATTGTATCTTTGACTTTAGTTGTGCAGACTTTGACTTTCATAGTCAAGCGATTTGATTTGTTTGACTTTTGATTGAGCAGATTGTTATCTTTGACTATTTGTGTGGATTGTTGACTTTGATAGTCAAGCGATTTAAATTTTGTTAATTGAGTGGATTGTTTGATCAGATATTAATTGTGCGGATTTCATTTTGCTTGACCTGTTGACTTGTTTGTTTAACTTGTTGACTTTTTGTGTCCGTATTCATTTTTGTTAATTGTGCCAAATTTGACTAAGTGTTTAATTTCACCGGATTTCTCATCCGGATATATTGTGGTTTGTGCGATATTGTTTATCTTTGTTGTCCGGATATCTAATCCGGATAAACAGTGTTTTGATTTTTAGATATTGGCATTGTATCTTTAATCTGGATCTAACATTTTTTATTTTTACAGGTTAAAATGGCTGAACAACACAATCAGTCTGACGAGGAATCTCATATTCCTTCCGTTAGATCTGACAATATAAACAACCCACCTTAGCCATTAAATAATCCAATTCCAGAAGAAACCTTACTACCACAAAGCCTTTATCTTGAGATCAAACCCAATAATCACCACTTCAACTTCGAAATGCCCTCCGAATACCGAATTATCCCAGAAATTCTTCATGGACACACAATTTCTTATGCCCTTTCAGCTTACCTTGTGTCCCGATGATATACCTACAACAATTCTGGAACACACTAACCCTTGCCAAAGATGGTGATACCTATTTCTTTGAAGGAAGCGTAGACGAATATGTAAGTCGTTTGACTTTAAAACGACTCCGAAGAATACTGCATTTACCGGGACCGGGCTCGACAGGTTTTGAACCACTAGTCACCGATGATGAACTTTGCAGAGATATCAAGGGATTAGGATACTCGCAAGAGTTGACTAATCCGTCGCAGTTCAAACGGTGATTTCTTCCATCGATATGGCATCTTCTATTTTTGATCCTCAACCGATGCCTAACATCAAAGACTGCCGGAATCGATACCTACAGCAGTTCGTTTCTCAAGTTCTTCCACGGGATTGTATACGCGCGCAAGTACGATTACGCGCTGATTATATGGAATGAATTCGTCGAGCTGGTCAACGCCAAACGTTTCCCGTCCAAAGCAAGGAAGTTTGTGTTGTTTCAAAGATTTTTGCAATTAATCATTAAAGCCATGATGAACGCCAACGATGACATCACGGCCAGGGCAGGCAGTGAAGTTGGGCCTTTGTTTATCATGACGCGTATTCGGCAACACACAGAAGTTGAAGATTTGGATTCTATAATGGAAATTTCACTGGAGCTTTTTGCCTTTGCTGATCAGAGGGCTCAGTGCGTTATAGACTATAGGATAATGATAGATCCTATAGCTCAACCAGAACTGGTTGAACTTACCCCTAGATCAACCCATGCCTTAGCTGAGGGAGAGGGTTTAGCTATAGCTGAGAGCGTTTAGGAACAAGGGTTACCTGAACAGGGTTGTGAGCAGAGGGAAAATGAAAATGAGAGGGGTAATGTGGAGCAGGGAGCCTCTGATCAGCACAGTACTTCCACAACTTCTTCAAGTTCGGAAGATACTATATCCGATAATGAGGCATCTCAGAGTGATATAAATATTGATGACGATGATTGTTAGAACCCATAATGCAAAATGTAAAAAGTAATGAAAAACAATAAGTGATGAAGAACCAGAAGACCAATGGAGATATCAAGGCAAGAATCGACTAAGTCTGGATCGATGGAAAGACTATCCAGAGCATCGATGGAAAGACTATCCAGAGCATCGATGGAAAGACCAACCATTGGACCGATGGATGAAGTTCAACCAGCAGACCGATGGATGATGCGATGGAAAGTATTCTCATTGATATGATGGACAGACTAACACTTAGAAGATTTTCTAAGTATTCATCCAAGCATGCAATTAAGACTTGGAGATAAGGATGAAATCATCACATATATAATGACAGCTGGACATGATGAATCAGCAGCTGGAATTATAGTTTATCTTGTTTATAATGATTATCCATGTAAAAAATAAATCTTATCTATTAGCTAGACTATTTGCTAGAAAGTAGTAATAGATAGTTATCTTAGCATGAGCCATCTAGTATAAATAGACGACTAGGTCTATTGTAAAKAAGCGCGCGTTATAAAAGAAAAACCTTTGAAGCTCAAGTTTGTTCTTGAATGTTCTTATTTTAATCTTGAGTCTTCATAACTTTCTTCGTAAAATCACTATAATTTGGTTATTTATAACTAGATTATTAGTGTTATTGAGAGTTCTAGGATCAACAATTGGTATCAGAGCCTATTGATTGATTATCCAATCAAACGATCATTTAAAATCTCTCAATATTTTAATCTTCCTTCTCATCAAAAATTCTTTCTTCTTCTCGAAAATTCTTCAATGGCCAACTGGAATTCAGCATACAATGTTGGCTCCCTCACAAAGCCGCC
>NW_020201190.1:72675-74030 GCF_001531365.2 Cynara cardunculus var. scolymus | reverse complement strand
AATAATAGAACAATTTATTTTTGGTTTAATATTATAAATTTTATAAAGATAATAATTAAGTATTCTGTTAGAATTTAATGATTATACTAATTATATTTTAGATTTTTTATATTTAAAATGAGATGTTTATCCCGTATTTGATTGTGTTTATCTGTAGTTAGTTACACGAATTCAAATATGGAAAAAGTTTAAGAGTTTTAGCCAAATGCTTTATAAGATAGTATATATATATATATATATATATAAAGAGAGAGAGAGAGAGAGAGAGAGAGGGAGGGGGAGAGCTTGTTTCATATACTAACCAATTTTTTCGTGTTAACTATGTTAATTAACCAAGCTCAACCAATCATATTCCATCTTTTCCTTTGGTTCAAATGTGACTCATATATTAAATACAAGGGTTAACTATGTTAACTATGTTCATATGGTTCTTGCATTAACAAAAATAATGAGATTTTTGGATTTTGTAACTCTCAATTAATGATATGAGAGTAACATAAAAAGTAAAATTATCTAAATAACCTTTTTCCTTTTGTTCACATATGTTTTATGAAATTGTAAATTTCAAAATTAAATTTTTATCATGATTAATCACAACCGTTTATTGTAAGAATCAATGGTCAATATTAGTTAATAAAGTTAACACGATAATCTTGAGCGTTCAAATAAAAACTGGCCCCATTTGCGTAAACCGTGTAAACCAATCTCATCCATCCATTTTCTTGATCAATGGCCAAAAGTAGTTTATTTTATTTTAGGAAATTAAATAAAAATTTATATTAAAAATTTATTTTATTTCAACAGTAAGAGCATAAATGGTAAATAAAATTTAATATTTGGTAACATCCTACTCGATCTTTCATGAATCTTTTTTCATGCAAATTTATTTTCTTCCAAGATTAGTTTACTTTCATGAATCTTTTTTCATGCAAAATTATTTTCTTCCAAGATTAGTTTACTTTCATGAATTTTTTTTCATGCAAAATTAGTTTCTTCCTTTCGTTCCTGGTTTGATGCATTAATTACTTTAAGCCTTGCAATCTTCAAGATTCTGGAGCAGTTTCTTCATGTACCCGTTTCATCATTCAATTATTTCATGACGAACCAAATACATTATGCAACTGTTTCATCATTCAATTATTTCATGACGAACCAAATACATTATGCAACCGTTTCACTAGTCATGCTCAAGAACGCCATGAACCAGTTTCACTTTCATGAAACCTATTTCATATATAGTAATTTTCTTATTTCACCATTGATTTGATGGATTCATTCCTTTAAGCCTTACAATCTTCAAGATTCTGGAGCATGTTACAATCTTCAAGATTTTGTAGCAGATTAAAATCATTTAC
>NW_020201190.1:70528-72546 GCF_001531365.2 Cynara cardunculus var. scolymus | reverse complement strand
TCACATAATTTATTTGCAACATGAACCAGTTTCACGTTCATAAAACCTGTTTCATTTATGGATTTTTTTTTTGTTCATCTACGATTTGATGATTTCATTATACACTTCAATTGTTTCATCAAGACCCGTTTGCTAATTCTTAAAGATTACAATATATGAAATTCAAAATTTTAATATTATAATATAATTAAATATTTAAATGTTACTATTTATACAATTTCCTTTATTACGTTTCCTTATTAAGATTTATTAATAACCTTCATATTTAATAGAAAATATTGTAAATGACTGAAATACCCTTATTGATTAATTTTAATTAGAAAAAAAATGGAATTTTCCTATTGGTTGAAATTGGTTTACACGGTTTTTTAGAAATGCACGGTTTTCATTTGAACGTGCCCCTATATATATATATATATATATATATATATATATATATATACTTGGGATCACGTGAGACCAACCTGTTTTCGTGAGACCCATGAGACCAGTTTTTTTACACTTGAAACTTCATAGCAAAATGCTGTGAAGGTAACCTTCACAGTATTTTGCTGTGAAGGTTCGACTTTTTTAAACCTTCACAGTGTTTTTGCTGTGAGGTTTCAAGTGTAAAAATGTGGTCTCACGGGTCTCACGAAAACAACCTGGTCTCACGTGAATCCAACCCTATATATATATATATAGACATGCGCGCACACACACACATATATATATATATATATATATATATACTAGTTGTGTATATGTGTGATACAAGAAAATATAAATTTTACTGAAAAATGTTACCAAAAAATTAAAATAATTCATCAATAAATAAATTTAAGAAATTTGAAATTTATGTTTAAACTGGACATGAATTACAATAATTTATAGTTATATACATCTATACATAAATAGATATAGTAAGGGATTGTTCAGCTCGGGCTAAGAAATGAAAATAGAATGGAAATGAAATTGAATTTTCACTCCCTCTATTTTAACTAGGAATAATAATTTAGGTTTCTCAGGGAATGAGCTATTACATTATACAAAACCAAAAAAGCTTCTTTTTATTTTCATTTTCATTGATTATTGTTTAATACTTCTAATCAAACACACTTTAAATTAGTTGATTTTTTTATATTTATTTTTGAAAACATGATCCTACAATAGTAAATCAGGTGTATAAATAATTATTACAATATCACACACAAACACACACACACATATATATATATATATATATGTGTGTGTATATATATATATATATGTATGTGTATACGGTTCAAATGAGAAGCAATCCTTGCCATTAAATTAAATGAAGAGTAATATGGTAATTAGCAAAAAAGCTTCTGCGATATATGATCAATACACCGTCAGCATCAATGACAGCAACACAAGTCTGGTCGGTAATATATGATCTCAATCCCATTAATGATTCTTACAAATCAAAATTTGGTTTTATGGCAATTCTATCATTGATTTTTCCTCGATTCTTTCTTAATTCTTTCTCAACAATATATCGCAATTCAAAGTTATCAAAATTATCAATTTTCTTAATTCTTTCTGGATCAAATATCGTGTTCTTTCAATGTGAATCCAAATTCAGAAAGTGATCGAGAGCATGATTTGTTTTTGATCCCAAAACTATAATGCTATATGTGAATCTAAGATTTATCTGGAAATCAATTAAATAGTTAATATGTGAATGACTTAAATTGTTCATATGTGAATCCTTCGGGTATACATATGAATTATTTATTTGATTCACATATGAATCTTTGATTCACATATAACGTTTTAGTTTTAGGATTAAAATCAACGCCTTACTCAAGATCACTGTGATAACCAGATCCTGGTTATTACCCAAGGTATTTAATACGTGATTATCTGATTTAATAATTACGTGATAGCATGATAATTGATACATGCCGATACGAGAATTTGTGAATTAATTGAATATATATATATATATATATATTTTGTGTAAATATATATATATATATATGTGATTATTATGCATGGATGCATGTGGGTAT